>NC_087218.1:18604831-18637860 GCF_015104395.2 Macrobrachium nipponense | reverse complement strand
GCGTGTTATATTCAATCCTGAACCAACACAAGCGCGCCCAGAGAGAGAGAGAGAGAGAGAGAAAGAGAGAGGCTGGGCGGGGGGCTGTATTTGGGGGAGTGTTGACCTATTCTCATTGTGACCAGGAGAATTTTTCAATGAATATTTTATCGAAAATAAATTCATCAACCGGTGGTGACAATAACTTCATTTGAAACATACTGACAATGTACAACAGCGATAAATATGTGAAGACGAATCTGACCATGAAAAATCAAATAAAGTTAGTTATTAATGATTCACCTAATTCTCAGAACAAAAAAAAATTTGTTTCAAGACAGATGCCAACTATTTCAATTTTGTTAGATAACAAGAACCCAATCTTAAACTCAGCGCCTCAGTGGCATCATCGGTTTGGGCTTGGCCTGCCACCTCGGTGGTCGCGTGTTCGATTCTCGGCCATTCCATTGAGGGGTCCGAGTTGTGTATTTCTGGTGACAGTTCACTCTCGACGTGGTTCGGAAGTCACGTAAAGCCGTTGGTCCTATTGCTGAATAACCACTGGTTCCGTGCAACGTGAAAACATCATAAGCCCAAAATAAGCCATCTTAAACTCAGCTCCGCCACGATGGTTCGTAATAAACGTAAATGTAAATTTCGACTCACATGGGGATACGACCTAGATCTCTCAAATGAGAGCAAGGACGGCGATGGGGTAGGTCGAATGAAACCAGTAGTACCAACTGGGTCCCTGGTTGGTCGGGAAGTTGATAAAACTCGCTGTTATGCTTGGCGGCAGCCTGCTCAGGAAAAAACCTCAGCTACAGAAGTACTTAGGTTCCAACTTATTTAAGACGTGTGGGTCAGTTGGTAGTGCTCTTGCCTTTTCATTTTTTCGATCACGATGAGAGTCAGAAAATCATTTTTCATTCTGTGAGAGACTTACTCATTTGTTTATTCGTTCCACATATATATATATATATATATATATATATATATATATATATATATATATATATATATATATATATATATATATATATATATATATCTCACTCTGTTTTAAAGCTAAGGACTATATTTCGGTGGCCTAACCCCACCCTTAACCTAGACCGTGCTTATCACTGCTTGATAAGGGTGGTAGTCAGACCACCAAAATATGGCCCATAGCTATAAAACAGAATGTTTTAATGGGCCTTTTATACTGGAGACATATCTTGTTTTACAGACGAATTTATTTATGCATACACACACACACACACACACACACACACACACACACACACACACACACACACACACATATATATATATATATATATATATATATATATATATATATATATATATATATATATATATATATATATATATATAATGAAGGCAGGGGAAGCACACCAAATGGTCAAGGGAAAATTATATTTATTAAGTTGCAACGTTTCGAAGCCAACAGCAAGCTAAAAATAACAATATCTAGTTAGTACAATAAAATTAAGCTACAATATTAAAATGCACAATGTAAAGTACAACACAACAATCACAGTTAAAAACACAAATAAGGACCAACCGTTGAGTGTGAAGACAGAGGAAGGACTAACAAAAATCGTAAACAATTCACGAGAGGTAAAGAGGAGTAGACGTGGCATGGGTGTTCAGTGAGGGGACCAGTTTTTTTAATAAACAATGATTCATTAATTGTTAAAACCTTATGATTAGAAGCTCGCCAAAACCTTAAAGTCCTTGTACTGAATAGAATACCTACATTTATCGGTATGATCCTTATAAATGTAGGTATTCTGTTCAGTACAAGAACTTTAAGGTTTTGAGCAGAGCTTCCAATCATAAGGTTTTAACAATTAATGAATCATTGTTTATTAAAAAAAAAAAACAAAAAAAAAAACTGGTCCCCTCACTGAACACCCATGCCACGTCTACTCCTCTTTACCTCTCGTGAACTGTTTACGTTTTTGGTTAGTCCTTTCTCTGTCTTCACACTCAACGGTTGGTCTTATTTGTGTTTTTAACTGTGATTGTTTTATTGTACTTTACATTATGTATTTTAATATTGTAGCTTAATTTTATTGTACTAATTAGATATTGTTAATTTTAGCTTGAAAACTGAGGCCTGCTGGTTGGCTTCGAAAACGTTGCAACTTACTAAATATGAGTTCTTTGACCTTGTTGGTGTGCTTCCTCTGCCTTCATTGCATAGTTGGGTTTAGAGAAACCTCCGCCTGTTCTGAATATATATATATATATATATATATATATATATATATATATATATATATATATATATATATATATATGTATATATATATATATATATAGTATATACTTATATAAATTGCCTAAACAGACTTGCTTGTCTGCTGTTTTAACTACCTGTCTGTTGACAGAATATAGATGCCAATAAATTTCATCTGCTATTAGAATTGAATGAATAAAGTAAAGAATCTCTCCATGAAAACCTTCCTGATAACCTCAAAAACAGGTTTCTGTACGTTTCCTCGCCCATACGCGAATAAAAAAAAAGAAAAAATGTCCTTTCTTCACGTACGTGAAATTGAAAAGAGAATCTAATTTCTGTCACCTTTACTGACCTATTTTTGACACCTTGATGAAACCGCGCCTCCAACCCCCCCCCCCCATCCCTCCCCACCTACACTAACCATTCTCCCCTTCCAATTCCCTCCTTCGGAATTTTTTCTTTTCCTCTCACTCCCTTACTTCCCTTGTCTTTGCTTCCTGGCGTTTTCTGTTTCTTCCATATTTCGCTTCCTCAAAATTTCATTTTAGATTATTATCCAGAGTGAATTGATTGGTCAGAGTTGCTTGGAAGTTTTTTTAAACGTAACAAATTTATTTCACGTTAACACTCCTGTCCGAGAACAATGTATTGCGAATTAATTCTACATTATAAAGACTACCCAAAATCTCTTAACCTCCTTCTTAAAAACCCAATAGTTATCCCAGCTCTCGCCTCCTCTTACAGAAGGAAAAATCGAGAAATGCATAATCGACATGTATCAGCATTCATGATGAAAATGAGAATGACATACTGCATCTGACTGGCTGTGTTCGAACCTCTAAATGTTAGATATCAGTCTTTATTACCGAGTCTCGTAAGATTTTAGGTATTTTTTTTTTTTTAGATATTATGTTGCTGCAATCGCAAATAGTTCATGAGCGTTGTTTGTTAAGTAGTGTTCGTGGCTAGGTTTTCGCTCGCTCGGGGAGTAACCCTGTTGTTGTTGTTGCTCTAGCTCTTGCTCTTGTTGGGGCGAGTAGGAAAGGTCTATGGAAGAGTCTGAAAAAGGTGTTTCGCGTCGAGTTAAAGATTCAGGAATTTTAGGATAGGATATTTATGATTGATTTATTAGAATGAAAATGTAAGAAATAAGTAATGTGCATGTTAAAACAGTACAGAAAAAGTATCTCTAATGAAATATAGTACATTTATTTTAATTTTCGCTGGTGTAACAAGGCTCTGTGTGACCATAGATTTTTAGCACTTTTGATTTATTTAGTGTACTGAGCTTAGGCTATGTTTTAGTTTAAATTACTTTGTGTTTGTTTCCACTGATTCTCTTTATTTTTTCTTCATTGTTTTTTTTTCCAAACTACGTAAATGCATTTTTTCACTATTTTCATTTCCTTGGGAGCCTTGAACGGATGGCCAACATTAAGTGTGACGTAGCGTCATTTGCTCAACACATTGTAATCCCTGATACAGTCGTTTCTTGCTCAGTCCACGCCCGCATTTTATGGAAAATATGACCTTAGAGTTTCCCACGAGACTCTAAACTTTCGGGTTTGCTTCAAACTGGTCCTGAGATTCCGTAATTCAAATCAGTAATTGACTTATGAAATAGGCGTTGTGTTTAGACTTTGCATAGTTTATTTCTTCTTTTCTGGATTAAGTTGCTCTAATTTTTAAGATTTATTTCGGCCTCAGTTTCCCACTTGGATTAAATGAAAGCAATGAAATTCGTGACTGTGATTACCAAAATCTCTCTCTCTCTCTCTCTCTCTCTGTTAAGGTTAGGGCGCATTTGTCAATGGGCTTTAGGAAGGCACGGTGACCATCACCGTCTCAAAGCAGCCTCGTAGCACTCGTCAGTCATCCTCTTCTCGCGCGTGTTGTATGAAAACAATGATCCCTTCTACAGCCAGGCCTCGGAATTTTCCTCCTTCAGTTTCCCTTGATATTTACAAACGACAATCCGTTAGAAGATGTCTCAGTCTCTTCCTTTTGGGTGGTCAAGTGTTCTCTCTTTCCCTTCTTACTTCTTTTACTGACTACATGCTGACTCAGAATAGCAGTATTGCATGAAAGTGATTTTAGCTGCAATCTTGAGATGTCTGCTGCAGTTCTCCAAGAGGTTAACAGGATATCAGTGAAGTATAATTTATCTGTTATAATTTCATCTGTCATTCCAATTACCTACCGGAGCAAATCCAAATATTCCAAGCAACGATTCACTGAAGTGGAATAATAGATTATTTAACCTCTCTCTCTCTCTCTCTCTCTTAATATAATATATCAACATCTAAACGATAATTTATGACCATGTAGAGAATAAGCTTCTCAGACCAAGTTACCCCACTCGGATTAGGAAATGCAAGAGAGAGAGAGAGAGAGAGAGAGAGAGAGAGAGAGAGAGAGAAGGGTGGGGCAAGGCAAGGCAACGGTAAGTGGGTTGGTTGGATGACAGGCCCCCACCCCTCCTCCCCTCCACCCTCATTCCCACCCCCCACCCCCAAACCCATCAACCCCTCACCCCTCGAATCATCTTGGTGTCCTTTCAGCCTTTCCTACCTTTATTAAATAAATTAGACAAATTTTCATTAGGGTGTAGAAGCATCTTTGATCTCGCACGAGAGATGGACGGGGTTGTGGGGGGCGGTGGGGGGAGATTCAGTCGAGTTGGTAAAACACACTGGCTTCCACGACACAAAAACGGGAATTCCATCAACATGTAAATATGGTTATTAAGCAAATTAGGACACTGGAGAGAAGTTGTGGAAACAAATCGCCCGTCGGTGGTGCAATATAGTCGAAGAGAACATTGCAAACCATTCTCGAGGTTTGCGATGCTATGGGGAGCTTCGTGGAAAAGTGGAGTATATCTTAGTTTTACCAGACCACTGAGCTGGTTAACAGTTCTTCATAGGGCTGACCCGAAGAATTAGATTTTTTTTTTTTACGAGCTAGGAACCAACAGGTTACCTAACAACGGGACATACAGCTTATTGTGGGATCCGAACCACATTATATCGAGAAATTAATTTCTATCACCAGAAATAAATTCCTGTGGTTCGGCTTTGGCCGAGCCGAGAATCGAACTTCGAACCACCGGATTGGCAGCCGAGCGTGAAATCCACTCGTCCAGCGAGGAACTGGAGCTTCCTGGAATGCGAGACAGTGCAATACACTTTGTCAGGATCCTGAGGAATTAAAAACAAATTTAAAACTTTCCAGTAAGGGACACTTGCTTAGTGGAAAATGAAAAGTGCTTTTTCATGTGCATCGGGGTAAGTATATTTACAATCTTTTGACAGTCTTGAAGGCACGTTTGCTGTGTTGGTGAGGAAAAGTGGAAGGAGAAATATCCACCAAATCATCCACATAATTGTTTTGGAATTTTTATTCATATTTAAAACGGTTCCTTTATGTTGCCATCGTCAAGATTTGAAGTACAAAAAAGTCATTAGTATTACAAGTATTTGTTCTCGTGTTAATGACGCAAGCAAGTTATGTTTACTACATTCATTCAGTCCATTAAGAACCACTTATGTTATCACTAATGAGGACACCGAGTCCACTTTGAGCTTTTCACGTGGCACAATACCTGCATTGCCAAACAACAATAATGACGATAGATTATTGACAGAAATGAACTCTTCAATTTGAATTAGTCTGACGACATGTTGCGGTTTGTCAAAGGACTCCTCCTTCACAGATATTCTAGAGACGAAAGGATATCATCGGAGATTTGAGGACCAGGTATTCTCTCAAGTCTAGCTTCTAGGTAGACATTGAAAGCTAATTTCTTCTGTGGAGGGTTCTGTAGGTTTCTGGAATGTCTTTTCGATGACTAGATTTTTGGTGGAAAGCGATATAGGTACAAAAATGAGCTATCTTGTAATGATGGCTACGCCATGACTTGAATGATTGACCGATTTATGTATATGCTTATAATGCATGTATATATAAATGTATAATATTTAGATGTATATATGTATATATACATATATATCAGTACATGTCTATATAGATATGTTTGTGTAAGTGGGTACGACCTTTGGTGTAATTTGTAAACAGTGTAGCTCAAAGACTTGTTGAGAATCAGAGCAAAAGGTATGTATATATTAGGGCTTGTGCCTTGTATGATAAGGCGCCCTATGAGGTAATGTTAGACTTGCGATAATCTTACGCTAAGTCGGTTGGTATTGCACTTCCATCTTCAATGGAGTGTCTTGGGGTTTGTAGATCACTTACGAAGTCGGTATTATGTTCTTGGTTATTACGACGATGTGTTAAAATCATGATGATTCGGTGAGGAGGTTCTTGTAGAAAACACGAAGTATAAAAATATATATATTCTTCTGAAGTTTTACATGGTGAAGATCAGGTATGATTGTACAAGTCTTCTAATGACGATAGCTTGATCGCTTCTGCCAATGATGATGGCTAATCCTATTCCTCTACATGATAAAGCTTAGGTAAAGAGGTACAGGTCTTCTAATGACGATAGTTAACTCTGTTCTGCCTCGTTCTACATCTCTGTTACAAATTATGAAGGAAGCAGATAGTAGCTCGAACATATGAACATACAATCAAAATGAGACAGATACATACGAACACACAATCAAAATGAGACACGCTACAGATCACGTAGGCCGCTTGAGCTATAGGTCACGGTGTTTGTCTCAAGCAGGAAGCTTGGACTAAAGTTTATAAACAATTGAATGACTACAGGTGACGGCATGTTATCTTAGCTTACATACTTATTGTATACGTCATCTTTAGCGTCTCTAGTCTGATCACATTCCTGCAAGCAATCTGGTTGACCTCTTTAGTTTTATTCTTTTATATATATGGACTAACATTCAATATTTTTATTATGTAAACACTTACATTAGCTCGGGTCAGCTACCAAAACCCAACTACTGAATATTACTCAAACTTGACTTGCATTTGACTTATAGGAGTGTGATACAGACACTGTGTGAATATATATATATAATAAGTAAATAAAAATTCATTGTGTACATGAATTGATTCAAGTAATAAAATATAAAACAATGATATTGGTAAATAATAGTGATCACATGATATATAATGATACAGTTTTTCACTTCATCTCATTAAGATACATATGCTACAGAAAATACTAATGTACTCTGATAATTGCATAGAATGAAGATTAACATGATAAAAATCATATTTTAACTGATAAAAAATTCCATTTATGAATTGATAAAAATTATTAATGTTTATGCTGATTGATTCGTTGATTTTTATGCTAAATGTTATATATGATTCATTAATTCATATACTAACTCATAAATAACTGCAGGTATTGGTAAGATAAAAGGTAACAGATTGATTATAGGCTACCTGATTTGTTTTATACATATGTATATGGATTCATATAATTATGAATAATATATGTGCACTTTAAATAGATTCCTATTGCGTACACGCAAAGATATAGTTAGATTCTGTTATTTATGATCATTTATATATAGATTCCTAGTGCGTACACGCAAAAATATATTTCGATTCTGTTATTTATGATCATTTATATATATAGGATACATGATACTTTATATATATAGGATACATGACCGAGGTTATACTACTTCAATTTTTACTAGCGTTCGAACAACTTTTCGTCCATTACACAGTTCCAGACAACCACCTATAGCCAAATGAAACGGCCTATTTCACAGGGTTAAAACAAGGGGAAAATTTGCCTGGGCGGGTCCAACGTTCTATTTTGCGCTCATACTTATTCTCTGCATCCTAAGCTACACGATTACGTTCGCGATGAATAAAAAAACATCCCCAGCACGAGTCCTTCGCCAGCAAAGTAGAGTTGAATATCCTTCGGGTCGTAATTGTCGGAAGTATGTCCCTTTCGTAGTCGATTTCCGACAGTCGCTGGAGCGTTCCGCATGAAAACGAGATTAACGACGAGATACGGTGTCGGTCGAAGAAGTCCATGATGGTGCTTATTCCTTTCACATTGTAGGCGGTTGTTACTCGACTGCCGTCGTCCGCAGACGACGAACGATTTTTTGAAGTTGCGATGTGAAATTCTCGTACTGCAGGATACTGTAACCAGGTTCCATTAATCAGCCTGCAAGTGAAATTATACTTGTCACAAGGGCAAAGTAAATTCAGACGACATCCAAATACAGGGGGGGAGGGAAGAGAGCCATTTAGACCAGACTTAACCCACATGAATTCGCTGATATTTTGGAATTCAAAAGAGTCCGCTGTACAAACTTTTTTATCCATGGCATTAACATGAGTGAACCTATCCAGGTCTATGATGACTGTAAAAATATCCTATAATTATAAAAAATAAACAGATATCAATACGAATTCCAAAGAAAATTCTATATTACTGGTAGTAAGTTACTAGACAAAGAAGTGGAAAACGGAGCTATTTGTAAGATTGCCAGGCAACATAAGAGTCAAAGAGAATATTAATCATGATTCTATGTGCCCTAACAAAAGTTTCATATTCAATTTTCTCGCGCGCATCCTCTGAGGTTAATTTTTTAAAAACTTTATTAATAGGTAGGAGATGCAACGAAAAAAACCCACTATGTAACTAATTTCTAAATAAACTTGGGTTTTTTCAAGAAATGTGACATTTTCCCATGAATGTTTTACTGAATTGTAATAGGCTAATGTTGCAAGTAAATATTTCATATTCATATCTTGATACTTCTAAATGTCTATGAGGTTCAGAAAAAATTAATTCATTTTGTTGCTATAGAAATTCTATTTGCTTATTTTGTTTATTAATTTTAAAATGATATGAATTGATAAAAATTATTAATGTTTATGCTGATTGATTCGTTGATTTTTATGCTAAATGTTATATATCTGATTCATTAATTCATATACTAACTCATAAATAACTGCAGGTATTGGTAAGATAAAAGGTAACAGATTGATTATAGTCTACCTGATTTGTTTATACATATGTATATGGATTCATATAATTATGAATAATATATGTGCACTTTAAATATATATATATATATTTGTGTGTGTGTGTGCTCGTGTTTCCACAAACAAGGAGTTCGAAGTCAGCAAAGAAAGGTGGAGAAAGTAATATCAGTATTCCTACAAACTGAGAACGCAGACGTGAATGAAAAGTCGTCCATATTCATAATCGGTTTCATTGCAACCAGGACTGCGTGAATACTATTAAAACGATAATGTTTCAACTGCCGAAGATATTTGCAGCACCAGAACCAAATAATTTCCTCGAAAAAAAAATAATTAGCTTTTAAAAAGGGGACCAACCGTAGCAAACAACTTTCCATTAATGAAATGCACTTCAGTTCGTGGAAAAACAAAAATCTCGTAGATGATTCAGTTCAAACTTGAATCAAACATTAGTTGAATACAGCGCATGCGCCAGACATTAATCAAACCTCAAAATGCCAGAGTCTAACGGCTCCGGTGCGGTATCCGGATGGATCTTGTTTTCAACCCCAGAACCTAATTAGGTGGAGAAACCTCTGCGAAACCTCTCCCAAGACATGGCGCCGTCACGCCTGGGGTTTTGTTAAGTAACGGCTGAAAGGGAGGATTCATTACGATGCAAATTTCATGTGATTAGGTTTTTGTCAGCCAATCCTATCCATGGCTATTCAATTAACTTCCGGCATAATCTCTTCCTGGACGTAGAATCACCATTTTCATATTTTTCCCCCGTATTTTTTATTTTTACTTTATAATTATTTGCTAATACTACTGTAGTAATTCTAATTTAAGTTGCATTGGTAATAGTGGTATTGGAAGTAGCAATATGATTATTAGTTGTTATCAGTATAATTAAAACTTTATCTTATTATTGTAAGGTTGTGTGTGCAGTATCATTCTTGTACACCTAAGGGCGTTCCTTTAATTTTTTATTGTTAGAGAGAGAGAGAGAGAGAGAGAGAGAGAGAGTGAGAGAGAGAGAGAGAGAGAGAGAGGAATATAAATATAAAGGGAATCAAATTACAGCCGTGACTTAATCAAATTGCGAAGACATCAGCGTATTAGAGGAAGAACGAAGATGCAAAAGGAGAAAAAAGTCTACAAATGAAAACGGAAAGTTTTTTTTCTTTTATTTCACCGGCGTCAAATGTAGACTAGATTCTTGCAAACTTGGAATCCCAAGACTCACAATGACGTAGGAACTTGACGTTTGAATTAGGGATCATTTGATACATAGGCTTCGATAGACAATCATATTTATTGGGTAACTTTTGTTCGTAATTACCCTTGTATGTATGCATAAATGTGTGTATAGTACTAGCACGCATATATATATATATATATATATATATATATATATATATATATATATATATATATATATATATATATATATATGTATATATATATATATATATTATTCAAAATTCCACCTCGATTCCTCCCAGATATGCAATTACACTGAAAATTTAGGCCTTGACTGGAGGTCGAGGGTTTGAACAAAGAAAAAAAAAGAAAACTAAACTTCTCAGGCATAAGGCCGATTTTACTGAGGAATGAGGAATTTACATAAAAGCTGGACTCTAGTTTTAAAAGCACTATATTTACATGAATTTACAGAGGTCCAGGAACACAAGGGGTGGGGGACCACCTTTCAATCCACCCAAACGTGGCTGGAGCAGTTCAGCCAGGCGTTTAGAAAATTGGGCAACGGATTAAGATTGCAAGCTTCAAGGATTCCCAATTCCTACCACAGCCAGGCACAGCATTTGTCTGCAAATAGAGGACACAGGCATAAAGGCAGGGGTGCTCATCACAAGGGTGCCAACGTTACTCACTACTTTCTTTCAATCACAAGGCCACTCATGGGGGAATAAAATGACTGGGAAATTTACACAGCAGAAAACTGTTTTGTGGCTTAGGTTCACTAGGAGGATGTTACTAGTATCACAGGGGAGTAATTACAGAATTGAGCCCAGATGGCAGGGGAGGGGGGAATGAAAAAAACTGCACAATCACCTAGAAAAAAAAAGGAAATGAAATACAGACAAAGTATCATGTATTAACGTAATTGGCATTGCTTTTGCTTTATTATTTTCTCAGCCTTGTTACGCTTTTTGTTATTTTTTGTTGTATATAAAATTAGCGTAAGGAAATTAGTTTTTTTTTAAGGTTTTAGTTTTAAGCTTTACTTAGGTCTCAGCTGAGTGTCAAGCGAACTGCTTGTTAAACCTCCTCCCCGCTTGTTAAATGTTTTGTGAGCATCTTATTAATGCTAGTTTTTTGTTTTGTTTATCTTTCGGGTGGTTGGTGAAAAGGACACCAGTGAGGTATTGGAGGAGCACAATTTTCCGAAAACAGTTCGGGCTCGCTATTCTCCCCGCATGGTTGTGCAGCTGGCTTATTTTTCTGAATCGCCCTTCGAAGGACTTGTCGTCGTCAGTATTGAAGGCGCAGGGGCATTTTCTGCCATCTGCGGTGACTTACCCCCTTACTGTGTGTACTTTCCTGCGGGCTCTGATATCGGCGCTGGATCCCGACAGAGTGGACGTGGGAGGACATCACTGTGTTTGCCTACGACTTCCTTCTGAGCTGCAGCGGTGGGGGCATTGAGGCCCGTGAAGGTGCAAGTAGGGCGGTTGCTACCAGGTAGGGAATTTCCCTTGTGTTTTGGTTGGGAGCACGACAGACTCCTTCCCCAAGGTATTGGTGACCTGTGTAGCTGCACGCCCTTCAGATAGCGGAGTATTGGCCTGATACGTGGCATTCAGTGGATGTAAGAGATCACGGCTCCCTCTGTATTTCGGCCTACAGCAAGGCAACTGTTTAACCTGAATCGTTTGGGCATCCATTCATCCCTTATCACATCCATTCATCCCTTATTCAGTGTGAGGAGCTCTTCCCGAGTATTCTTTTTCTTATTTATTCTCGTATAGTGAGTCGTTCGAGATTGTTGGCATTTCTTATTGTCACTTTATATTTATATATATATGCCAGTCTTTGTGTATATCTTGACACGAGTGATGCTATAATTTTCGTTATTTCTTGTGGGTATTATATATCAATTAATATGTTGGATATTTTTTATATTTAAGATTTAGT
Source organism: Macrobrachium nipponense (assembly GCF_015104395.2). Classification (NCBI taxonomy): domain Eukaryota; kingdom Metazoa; phylum Arthropoda; class Malacostraca; order Decapoda; family Palaemonidae; genus Macrobrachium; species Macrobrachium nipponense. The sequence continues at coordinate 18,625,541 of NC_087218.1, read as the reverse complement.
TTATATTTGTAGGTAGGAGAATTAAGTTTTCCCCCTGTTGGTCTCTTACTTCTTTCCTCTCTGTTTAGTTATAGGTATTGGTTTATATTTATGTTGATGTTGGGCCCATTTTGCTAATTTATGCAGTATATTTCTCTTATTTTCTGTCTAGGGTTTAGTGTTAGTGTTTAGGAACTCCTAAGGGAGTAGTAAGGACTAAGTTGTGTCCTGTATAGTCACAAGGCTGACTTTATTATTCTTTTGCTTTGTTTGTTAATAAATATTGTTGAGTTTTCCTGTGTGTTTTTGTCTCCGCTGACTGAATTTATCTGGATACTTGGTAAGATCACTGTCCTCTCTATTCTTGTGCAAAAGAACTTGCACCCCGGCCCAACAAGGGTCATAACATATTTGGCGACCGTGACAGGATTGAGAGCTCGGGGTATCCGGTATTTTGGTCAGTGGAGCGACACTCAGGTGGATGCTTCAGTATTTGTTACTGTTTTGATAGTGTTGCCTTCCCCCCTGAATTATTGGTGTTAAAATGGAAGAGTTTATTTTTGACCCAGCTGAGTTTTTGGGGTCGGCTGATTGCCTTAAGCACTTACCAGTGTTGAACAAAAAGCATTTAATTGAGTGTGCTAAGTGGTTGTGTGTTCCACTGAAGTCAGTGGACACTAAGAAGGAAATATTGGTGGCGGTTAGGGATAAGGTCAACCAGGACTTGGGCAGAGGCTGGAGCATTTAGTTAGTGATTAGGGAGAGTGATATGGATAGTATTGGTGAAGGTAGTATAAATGATTTGGAAGAGGATAGTGTGAGTGTGAGAGCTGGCCTAACCCTGTTCGAGGATCCTCCTCGTACAGGTACCATTTATAAGGGTCCTGCAAATTTAATTAAAAATGTATCAAATAATCCATTCTTGCCCCCCTCTAATTCGGTGCCAGTTGAACCCCTGGCCCCTGTTAATGCTTTGGGTGACTCCAAGGAGGAGGTGGAATACAGGTTAATATGTAAAAGAATAGAGTTAAGGAAGATTGAATTTGTGGAGGAGAACGAGCGGGCAAGGCGACACGAGTGAGATGGCTAACCTTAATTTGCAGATGGCAAGATTACAGGGGACTAATATGGCCAGTTCCCCTAAAGTCAATTTTCAAGATAGGTTCAATCTAGGTGCGGCACTTAAATTAGTGCCTGTATTTGATGAACAAAATGTCCCCGAGTTCTTCAAGGCATTTGAGCGTGTGGCCACCCGATTGTCCTGGCCCACAGAGATGTGGACGGTTCTAATCCAATGTAGGTTAGTGGGCAAGGCAATTCGGGTATACAATGCCTTGGAGGAGGAGTAGTGCCCGGGACTACCCAAAAGTGAAAAGCTTGATTTTGAAAGCATATGACCTGGTCCCTGAGGCCTACCGCCTCAGATTTCGGAAACTATGTGAAACACCCTGCACAGTCCTTCGTAGAATTTGCACGTGTCAAGGAGGAACAGTTCGACGACTGGCTGAAAAGTCGTCAGGTAGTGACTTTTGCTGCGTTACGTGAACTGATGCTCCTTGAGGAGTTTAAGAAGGCCTGTAGCAGGGAGTTTAAGGGTCCACCTGAGGAGGTAAAGGCCATGAAAGTGAGTAGCGCCGCTCAATTAGCGGATGAGTTTGTGTTAACTCACCGTTCAGGTAGTGGCAATTTTAATTATAAGGTCTTGAATAACCCCTCATCTCGCTCCCATAGTGGTGGTAGGAGAGTTGAACCCCCTTGTTGACTCCCAATATCTCTAAGAATATAATGTCACTAATTCCTTTTCAGGTGGTAGGGATATGGGTAGAGTCCAAGGAGGTCCTCCTCCCCCTAGAGTTTTTGTTAATAGAGACTTCCCAAATGGGGGAAATAACAAGATCAATAATAATGGAAACAGAGGATCAGGCCGTAGAGGAACATGTTTCTGGTGTAATAAGCCAGGGCATTTCCAAAGCCAGTGTAATGCTCGTAGGCGGTACCTAGAGCGTATAATCAAAGTCCTGTAGCATTAGTTAATGATAGGTCAATGTTAGAAGTAGTAGTTCTGTAGACAGATCTGTAGTAGATAGTGGTAGTTTAGGAAATAGTAGTAAGTCTGATGCTCCTAATCCTCAATTGTGACTTAAGTATGACAAATATGTATGGCCTGGAAAATTGATTTTTGACTCTTGTGTTGTCCAGGTGAAGTTTTTTAGGGACACCGGTTCTGCCCGGTCGTTGGTCATGAAGAGGGCACTGAATGGTTCTGAGAAATATACTGGAAATTTTGTATTATTGGGAGGTTTCCCAGACTCGATTGTGTGGCTCCTTTGGTTAATGTCCGCATGTCTTTTCCAGGGTATGATCGCATCACTGAGTTGGCTGTGGTGGATAGTCTACCTATCCCGGGTATTGATGGTATCCTGGGAAATGATATGCTGGATAGTGAAGGACGGGAGATTTTCCCTATATTATCTGTAAAGGCTAGTCCCGTGGCTGTAATTACTCGGTCCGCAGCAAAAGCTGTTAGTTTACTTGATGTGGATAACGATGATGACTTAATGTTAAGTAGTTTAGAGTTAGATGTAGTAAGGCCCGGGTCAGTAGAGAGTAGTGGTAATGATACTGTAGTTAATGATATGAAACTTGATTGGGACAGAGCTGCTTTTATTAAAGCTCAAAAAGATGAGTTTAATTTTGACTTAGGCGATGTTGAGGATCTGACTAAACCTAGGTTTGGAGTTGTAAGGGGGCTTATATATAGGTTTAGTCGTCCCGCATCTGATAATTTGAATAAAACTGGTAGAGTGGAACAGATTGTGGTACCTTCTCAATTCAGAAATTCTATTTTGGAATTAGCTCATACCAATTTTTTTTCAGGTCATTTGGGTGTGTTAAAAAACTTTCTTTCCACGCTTGGCTAGGTATTTTTGGTGGCCCGGAATTAAATTGAGTGTGAAGCAGTTTATCAGAGAATGTGAGACTTGTCAGGTTATGGGTAAACCTAATCAGGGGATCCCTAAAGCCCCGCTGCATCCCATACCTGCCATAGGTGAACCATTTTCTGAGTTAGTAATTGATGTTGTAGGTCCCTTACCTAAGACTAAAACAGGTTATGTATATTTATTAACTATCATGGATAGAGCCTCTCGTTTTCCTGAAGCTTAACCTACATAATGAGGCGTCTTACTTCCAAAGTTGTTTTCGAAAAACTCATTGATTTCTTTCCAGGTACTGGTCTCCCTCGTGTAATTCAGACCGACTGCGGGACGAATTTCACGAGTAAGGTATTTAGGGGTAAGTGTGCTGAACTGGCCATTCAGCACATTACCAGCGTACCTTATCACCCGGAGAGTCAAGGTGTGGTGGAAAGATTCCACCAAACCCTCAAGTCTGTCCTGAAGAAACATTGTTATGATAATGGTAGTGATTGGGACAAAGCCCTCCCTTTTGCCCTCTTTGCTATCAGGAGCCACCCTAACTCTTCTACTGGAGTAGCTCCTTTTGAGTTGGTATTTGGGCACAGGTTCGCGGTCCATTGGAAATTGTTTTTGAAATGCTCGAATCAAACCGGAAGGGTGAAATAAAAGTTGGAAGGTTTGTGGAAGACTTGAAGGGCAAAATGATTAGTGCTTGGAAGTTTGCCAGGGAAAATTTGGAACGATCACAGTTGGTAATGAAAGGTAATTTTGACAAAAAGGTAAAGGTACGTTCATTTGAACCTGGGGAGCTAGTGCTGGTGTTGAGTATGGACCCAGATAGTTTTCTAGAACCAAGATATAAGGGCCCTTGGAAGGTTCTGAGGAAACTGTCAGAGTTTAACTATGAAATTGAGGCCCCCGGTTCAAGCCGTAAGTGTAGAGTATTTCACATTAACAGGCTGAAACCTTATCATGGTAAGCAGGTGATCCATTAGCGATCGTGTACGAGCCTGTGTCTGTGTAGTGGATGTGCCTCCAGAGGACTCAGATGAGTTGGGTGTCAGGTTCCTTCAGATGCATTAGGTGAAAATATGCAAAATTTGGAAATGTTGCAAAGTAGTTTAGATCATTTAGATGTTGACAAACGGAAGGATGTGCTTAATTTAATTTATTCCTTTTCAGATCTTTTTCAGGATGCTCCAGGTAGAACAAATATTTTAAATCATGACGTTGATGTAGGTGGTGCTTCCCCTGTGAAGCAAAGTCCTTACCGACTGAATCCAGTAAAATTGGATTTGGTCAGTAAGGAGATAGAGTACATGTTGAAGCATGACCTTATTCAAACCATCTGTGAGTCCCCTGGAGTTCTCCTATCGTATTAGTAAAAAAAAGCAGACGGTAAGTTCCGCATGTGCGTGGACTACCGCAAAGTGAACAAAAATACTAAAAATGATTCGTTTCCACTCCCTCGTATTGATGATTGTTTGGATCGGATTGGTTCTGCCAAATTTATTACTAAGCTGGACTTCTTTTGGAAAGGTTTATTGGCAGGTTCCATTATCCGATCGAGCTCGTGAAATATCAGCATTTGTCACTCCATTTGGCCTATACGAGTGTAAGTTATGCCATTTGGAATGAAAAATGCAGCTTGTACTTTTCAGAGGCTCATGAATAGGGTAATTTGTGGTTTGGAAGGAACAGAAATTTATATCGATGACTTGGTAGTATATAGTAATGACTGGGATACCCACATGCTAAGGTTACGTAAGGTTTTGAAGCCCTTAGGTCTGCAGGACTTGTTGTTAATTTGGCTAAGTGCGAAATGGGCCAGGCAAGGTTTGTTATTTGGGTCACGAGGTTGGTTTGGGTCAGGTGGCTCCGAAACAAGCTAACCTCGAGGCAATTATAAGTTTGAAAAGGCCAAGTAATGTTAGAGAGGTAAGAAGGGTGCTGGGCATGACGGGTTATTACCGCCGTTTCGTGCGTAATTACTCAGATCTTGCTCAACCCCTTACTACTTTTTCATTAGAAAAAGGGAAAAGGTTCTTGTGGTCTGATCGGTGTGAAGAATCTTTTAATAAACTTAAATCTGTGCTGATTACTAACCCTATTTTGACTTCCCAGATTTTCAGAAACCTTTTATTATTACGCGGTAGATGCCAGTGATGTCGGGATTGGAGGGGTCCTTTTCCAACGGAAGGAGGACGGTGTTCATCCTGTATCTTACTATAGTAAGAAGCTTCTGGCGGCGGAAAGGCGTTACTCCACCATTGAAAAGGAAGCTCTTTCTTTGGTCCGCGCTCTTAACCATTTCAAACCTTATGTGACGAATTTTTCTTTTCCGGTTGAGATTTGGACGGACCACAATCCTTTGGTTTTCATTGAGCGGATGAAGGGAGCCAACCAGAGGATTTTGCGTTGGGCCCTATTTCTGCAGGAATTCAACCTTATTATTAAACACGTAAAAGGGACAGACAATAAAATTCCTGACGCCCTTTCTAGGACTTAGTGTGCTTGCCTGATCCTTCTCGTACGCTGCCCTGCTCGTTTCTCCAATTAGGTTGTATGAAAAAAAATTTCTTTTGAATGTAGTATAGTTTAAGTAATATTTCAAGAGTTGTTTTGTAGATTTAGTAAGTTTCTGTAAGGTTTCTATGAGTGGTATACACTCTTAATATGTTATAATGGTTCATGATTCCTAACGAATGATTATTTGTCCCGGTATACTAAGAATTTTTATTTGATTTATTTATATGACTTTTTGAACTATATTGTTGGTGAGCTGTAGGTTAAGGTGTATGCCTGTGTGTGTCTAAGTTTATTTAGGTTAAGCTAGGTAAGATGGTTTCCTTAGATTTGATGATTTGTCTGTTATGATCCTGTTTAAATTATTGGTATTATGATATGTCTGTCTTTTGCCATGCTTTGACTTTGGGTTCAGAGTATGGTATTATCATTGAGCTTTAAAATAATGGTAAGCTATATAAAGCGTTTGGTTTGTATTCTCTCATGGTATATTCTATTATTGATATTTTAACAACAATTTGGTTTCAGGTTTATTGTTCTATTATTGTATGTTTGCCTGTATTGGTTGTCTTTATTGTTGTTCTTTCCTTATAGGTTTGTTTATACCACAGTTGAAAAAAAAATTAGTTTTTGCTGAAATTTTTTTTCTTCGGGGAGGAAGGTATCATGTATTAACGTAATTGGCATTGCTTTTGCTTTATTATTTTCTCAGCCTTGTTACTGCTTTTTGTTATATTTTGTTGTATATAAAATTAGCGTAAGGAAATTAGTTTTTAAGGTTTTAGTTTTAAGCTTTACTTAGGTCTCGGCTGAGCGTCAAGCGAACTGCTTGTTAAACCTCCTCCCCGCTTGTTAAATGTTTGTGAGCATCTTATTAATGCTAGTTTTTTTTGTTTTGTTTATCTTTCGGGTGGTTGGTGAAAAGGACACCAGTGAGGATATTGGAGGAGCACAACTTTTCCCGAAAACAGTTCGGGCTCGCTATTCTCCCCGCATGGTTGTGCAGCTGGCTTATTTTTCTGAATCGCCCTTCGAAGGATTTGTCGTCGTCAGTATTGAAGGCGCAGGGGCATTTCTGCCATCTGCGGTGACTTACCCCCTTACTGTGTGTACTTTCCTGCGGGCTCTGATATCGGCGCTGGATCCCGACAGAGTGGACGTGGGAGGGGACATCACTGTGTTTGCCTACGACTTCCTTCTGAGCTGCAGCGGTGGGGGCATTGAGGCCCGTGAAGGTGCAAGTAGGGCGGTTGCTACCAGGTAGGGAATTTCCCTTGTGTTTTTGGTTGGGAGCACGACAGACTCCTTCCCCATGGTATTGGTGACCTGTGTAGCTGCACGCCCTTCAGATAGCGGAGTATTGGCCTGATACGTGGCATTCAGTGGATGTAAGAGATCACGGCTCCCTCTGTATTTCGGCCTACAGCAAGGCAACTGTTTAACCTGAATCGTTTGGGCATCCATTCATCCCTTATCACATCCATTCATCCCTTATTCAGTGTGAGGAGCTCTTCCGAGTATTCTTTTTCTTATTTATTCTCGTATAGTGAGTCGTTCGAGATTGTTGGCATTTCTTATTGTCACTTTATATTTATATATATATGCCAGTCTTTGTGTATATCTTGACACGAGTGATGCTATAATTTTCCTTATTTCTTGTGGGTATTATATATCAATTAATATGTTGGATATTTTTTATATTTAAGATTTAGTTTATATTTGTAGGTAGGAGAATTAAGTTTTCCCCCTGTTGGTCTCTTACTTCTTTCCTCTCTGTTTAGTTATAGGTATTGGTTTATATTTATGTTGATGTTGGGCCCATTTTGCTAATTTATGCAGTATATTTCTCTTATTTTCTGTCTAGGGTTTAGTGTTAGTGTTTAGGACTCCTAAGGGAGTAGTAAGGACTAAGTTGTGTCCTGTATAGTCACAAGGCTGACTTTATTATTCTTTTGCTTTGTTTGTTAATAAATATTGTCGAGTTTTCCTGTGTGTTTTTGTCTCCGCTGACTGAATTTATCTGGATACTTGGTAAGATCACTGTCCTCTCTATTCTTGTGCAAAAGAACTTGCACCCCCGGCCCCGGCCCAACAAGGGTCATAACACAAAGGTAAAAACAATTCCCTGGTTGAAATGGACTTCCCTACAGTACCTTATGGATGAGGCTGGTCATCTTCTCCTTGATGTCTCGGCACTATGGACTTTAAGATATACTTGGGGCTTCCCAAAGCATGGGAAAGTCAGGCCCGGGGGGTGGGGGGGCCGGTGGGGGCAGCGGCGTCTGGTAAGGAGCAAGGCTCTGAGCTGGTCTAGGTCTGGTGTTCCTCTGAGACTGGGTTGCTGTTTTCCAGGTCTTTTGAATTGGTCGCTCTGCAGGGAGTAATTCCAATCACCAATGGGAGAAGAGATAGCTTTTTCAAGAGAAAAAGGGAGATGGAGAGAATTGGTTCTTTTCAAGTAGAAGGGGCAACTTGTATATAACATAGATGCATTAAACTTGGGTAAAAGACTATTTCTTTCCTTGGTTCTAGCTTAAAATCTTGAACACCTCCCCATTCTAGAGGACATTTCAACCCTGGACAGGTTGGAATGGACAAGACAAGCTAGAAACAGGGACCAACTGCAATATAGATTACTGAGCCTTCCATTCTCCCTTGAGTGGACTTATAATATAAGCAATATTCAAACTCTGCCAATTATAATATTCAGGAAGTCTTACTCGACAGGCAGAGGATTAGGCAAAATGAAGTGTGACTTGACTAAAGATTAACTTGCTATATTCCAATAAGAATGCACTTAAAATATAATGTTACACTGAGAATAACAATGAATAGCAATAAGTTTTTATATATGGAATTAAACCTACAGGTAAGTTACATCCTATATACTACTACTATCTTAATTGTTCAAGGCAACACATCCTATCTGTTTACCCTGATGGAGCGATATGACATGTTCAGGTGTGTTAATGGCCCTACGGTTTCGTTAAGTAACTTTGTCTCGTAACAAGACGATGCCTAACAGTATTAATTACATCAGTGTTAGTATTAGTGCACTAACAAGGGGAAAATTAATGGAGTAATTCTTCATAGAGATTAAATAAGTTAACACACACACACACAAAAAATGTAAATTTCACCAAAGACAATGACAATCTCACAAAATATAAAGACTAGGGAATAACACTAAATCAAAAAGCTAATCAACCAATGGCTAAACGAGCCAGGCTTCGAAATTATCTCTAAGCTATAGCAACGTTTGCTGGCTAAAATTTTCCCAAGTCAAACGGAATTCTAAGTGCCTAGAATAGGGCACGGTACCAATTGTGGTTTTTAGGACAGTAGTTCCTAAAGAAATACTAATTTATACAAGGCCAGGGTAGCTGGCAGTTTGGCTCTGCCTAAGCAGAGCATACAGTATACAATAAATGCCTCAAGGCAGTAAATATGAAGAAAGGAAACCAAGGAAGATAAGATACAGACAACACAAAAGGAATAGAAGAAAGTTACCAAAGGGTCAACAAGAAGTAGAAGTAGCAGAGTCTGGCACTCTCTTCTGGATGGAGAGGGTCAGAATTCTCTTTAAGAGGGTGGCACTGTGCTAGGCACTAGTGCAGAGAGGCTATTGGCTCTCGTAAGGTTTTGGAAAACCTCGACGCCCTATTCCCTTCTTCCTTTGACCTCTCCGAGGTTAGTTTGACGATGCCATGGGGGCCCTTGGAGGATCCAAGCCCTTTGAAGATTCCAAAGGGGCATCTGCTCCAGCTGCTGCGACAACTGGGGCCTTGGCACTTGTCCCATGCCTAATGCTGCGTGGAGTGTCCACTATGGTCATGGGTGTCTTGGAGGATTCCTATTGGAATTGGCTCTTCCTTGACTGCTGGCATGGGTAGTCGGGCCAAGCCAGCGGAGGGAGAGCGACCGGGACTTAGAGCTCCAGGAGGAAGACTCGAGTCTGGCCTTGGCACTGGCACTAAGGCCGTTCCTGACTCAGTGGAAGGGCTCGAACGTGGCTCAACATCCATGAGAGATGGAGCCGGGCACTGCCTGGCACCTTCAAGTGGCACTGGCTGTGCAGAGTTAGTCCTTGGAGTTCCGTGGAACGGGTCTGGAGCTATGTGAGTGCGGGGGCCCTGATACGGTATAAAGTTAGGAGGAGACTTAACATCTTGTCCTAGCAGGACATCATAACCTCCTGGTATATAGGTTGCTACTGCCATGGTACATATCTTCGAACGGTGAGGTCGTGTGACTCTCAACTGGACAGTAGGTAGGAACATCTTGACATGGTTGACGCGCTCTGTTGTTATGAACTGGTGCCTATCAACCTTAGCTCCGTAAGGAATTTTATCCTCTCGGATGATGGAGACTTGCGCACCAGTGTCGTCAAAAGCTCGGACCTGGTGGGCAGGATAGAGACCTCTTGGAGGTGCGACAAATATGGGGCCCTTTGCAGGGGGGCCTAGAGTGGATGGATTCGTCATGGTCATAGCAATGGCAGAAACAGGAGCTGTTTTGGGGCATCCCGCCCAGGCAGCAGTGTACCCATGCACTCTGCATGTGTCGCAGAAACTCATGCTAAAATCAGGCCTGGGCCTGTTGTTTCTGTTCCAATGGCTGTTGTTTTTGTTATCATGATTGGGTAGTCCATTTGGAGGAGTGGCAACAGCTTGCTGAGGAGGATCCACCTTTGAGAGGCACTGTTCCGTGGTGTGACCGGGTTTGTTGTAATGCCCACACACAGGTTTCCAAGGAAGGTTATTGGGGCGCTGGGTAGGCTGAGAGGTGGCAGCAGGAGTTGAGGGGGAAAGCAGGATGTATTTTCTTCTTTAAAGAACTCTGCAATGGATGGTGGGTGTCACAGGCGTCTGCCCATTTACAGCACTCCAAAAGAGTCTTAGGGGCCTTTTCCACCAAGTGGGTGGCAAGATCAGGGGGGGCGTAGGCAAGAAAGTCCTCTAATTGAAAGAGTTCTAAGACCTCCTCAACAGATGTTGCATTGGAGGTCTTCGTCCACCTTACAGAGTGCCGGCGTCTTCTTGGCTGCCCACTCTGTCCATGTCTGGTTAGCCTCCTTGAGCATAGTCATCCATTTCTGCCTCCTACGGTCTGGGGTCAATTTGTAAGCCCCAAGGATTGCCTCTTGGACGTGGGCGAGATCTTGTTGCTCGTTCGGGGGAAGGGCCTCGAATGCAGTCTGCCCTTTGCCAGCGAAATGCTTGCCAAGGAGGAGGACCACTTCCTGAGGGGTTGGATTGAAGTTCCCGAACACCTGCTCGACATGAGCAAGCCAGGTGTCGGGTTCGTTATTGTCCCAAGCCCTAATGAGGCCGCCCATGCTGTGGAGGTGAGAGGGCGCAGGAGGCGTGGGACTCGGGGGTGCCAGAGTGGCACTCTGGACTGCCATAGCCAGTTCATGTGCCCTTTCTTTCTCCCTTTCGGCAGCTTGAAATTCTCTTTCAGCCGCTTCTCTTCTTTCTTGTGTTTCTCTTTCAGCCGCTTGGAATGCTTTTTCAGCTGCTCTCTCTTGGGCTGCTTCCTTCAGCTTATCATTCACCCAATTGATCAGCTTTGCACCCTCCAGCCCCAGGGCTTTTCCGGCTTCTGTGAACGCCTTAGCCTCCTCCAGTGCTGAGTTACTGGCCATCTCCTCAGCCGTAAAACACTAGTAGACTAGCCTGAGAATATTAGGGTGGAAAGTAGTTGCAAAACGGCAAATGTCGCCAGAGGTATGCGGAAATGCTTGATGCAGACTTGGCAAGGTGACCGTAAATCCCTACAAATACAGTTACTACTGGTGTGTAGCACAGCGGAACCCTCACGCCGTAGAATCTCTGTAATTTACAGTTCGGCGGAGAACTCAACGCTGGTAATGGATTTGGAAATAAATTTTGCAAAATAAAATGAAAGAATCTGGTCACGCAATTCACGGAATCCTCACATGAAAAGGTAGCAAATGGATGTCGTAAAGGCAGAAATTCAACGCCAATATGGGTTTGCACGGTAAAAGGAAAAAATAAAATTTAAGTCACGAAATTCACGGAAACTCAAACTAAAACGTGACAAATAAATGTTGTAAAGGCGGAAACTTCAACGCCAGTACGGGTTTGTAAGGTAAAAAGGAGAGGAAAAAAAATCTAGTCACGAAATTCATGGAATCCTCACGTGAAAACGTAGCAAATGAATGTCGAAAGGCGGAAACTCAACGCCAGTACTGGTTTGTAAGGTACAAAGGGAGAAAAAAGAGAAAAAAATCGTCACAAAATTCACGGAAACTCAACGTGAGGACATGGCAAATAAATGTCGTAGATGCGGAACCTCAACGCAATTATGGCTTTGTTAATGAAAGGAGTAAAATAATCTAGTCACGGAATTCACGGAACCTCATGTGAAAAACGTGGCAAATACAGGTGATAATAAAAAATGTATATAGGATCTCCCTTTTGTTTGTTTTTTATGTATATTGTCTCGAGGATGGAGACGAGAAGTTGATAAAATATATTCTTTTCCTTTACCACCAACGCAAATCCCTGATCTATCTCACCCTTGAACCTAGCTTTGCTCAGAAAACCCAGGATAAACTCTCTAATGCTATAAAAATACACCGCTTTTCACAACACCGTCCCTTTCTTATATCTCTCGATAACCTAAGACCCTCCCGTCCGCAAATTTAAAACCCCAGGGAATTTAGCCGCATGAATCACACCTGTTTTCAAGGCCGTGTTGGTACTACACTCAGGGTAACATATGCCCTTGTTCGAAATGCAGACGTATTTGCCCTTATTTGATTACTTTCTGCGCAGAGAATAATGAAAAGAAAACGTTTACCTTTGATTTTGCTTTTCCTAATGTTAAGAATGTTTTACGCTAACACTTTGTTTTTTCTTTTCTTACTTATTGACTCATCTATTCCTTTGCTAATGGGTAGGACCGCGGATAGGTTTTGAGCCACGTGGCCGGGGAATTTAAATATCCTATCCTGTTTAGACATGCGAGATTCGCCAGTGAGAGAGAGAGAGAGAGAGGGCGGGTGGGGAGAGACCTAGCGTGCGTTGTTTCACATAAAAAAAAATAAACATGAAATATCTTTACAACGCGGGATTCGCGATTAACTAGCAATTCACAAAATATGGTACTTATTTTCGTTTTGAAAACTTACTCCCTAACCTCTATTCTTCATGCAGTGGCACATAACATTAAAATTTCTCTCTCGAGCTTTGGTCTATCAGCCTATACGTGGTCTATTTCCTATCGCTATAAGGCAGTCAGATTCTATATATCCCTAACTAGAATACCTAGTTCTACACAATACTATAAAATAAAATCAAATTTACCTTATTCCTGTTGTGGAGAATTTGGAAACCTTGATTTAGCTTGCTTATAAAAATATTAAGGAATTCAGATTCGTTTCTTTCGCGATTTTAGCTTAACAATCACTACTACGAAATCCTGGTTTAAGTCGCCAATATTCAAAATTCCACCTCGATTCCTCCCAGAAATGCAATTACACTGAAAATTTAGGCCTTGACTGGAGGACGAGGGGTTTGAACAAAGAAAAAAAAAGAAAAACTAAACTTCTCAGGCATAAGGCGAATTTTACTGAGGAGGGAGGAATTTACATAAAAGCTGGACTCTAGTTTTAAAAGCACTATATTTACATGAATTTACAGAGGTCCAGGAACACAGGGGATTGGGGGACCACCTTTCAATCCACCCAAACATGTGGTGGAAGCAATTCAGCCACGACGTTTAGAAAATTGCGCAACAGATCAAGATTGCAAGCTTCATGGATTTCCAACTCCTACCACAGCCAGGCACAGCGTTTGTCTGCAAAACAGAGGACACAGGCATAAGGCAGGGGTGCACATGAGGCCGAACGTTACTCACTACTTTCTTTCAATCACAAGGCCACTCATGGGGGAATGAAATGACTGGGAAATTTACAAAGCAGAAAACTATTTTGTGGCTTAGGTTCACTAGGGGGATGTTACTAGTACCTATCACAGGGGAGTAATTAGTACAGAATTGAGCTCAGATGGCAGGGGGGAATGAAAAACTGCACCAATCGCCTTGAAAAAAAAGGAAATGAAATAAAGACAAAGGTAAAAACAATTCCCTGGTTGAAATGGAACTTCCCTACAGTACCTTATGGATGAGGCTGGTCGTCTTCTCCTTGATGTCTCGGCACTATGGACTTTAAGATATACTTGGGGCTTCCCAAAGCATGGGAAAGCCAGGCCCAGGAGAGGTGGGGGCTGGGGGGGCAGCAGCATCTGGTAAGGAGCAAGGCTCTGATCTGGCCTAGGTCTGGTGTTCTTCTGAGACTGGGGTGCTGCTTTCCAGGCCTTTTTAAGTGGTCGCTCTGCAGGGGCTAATTCCAAGCACCAATGGGAGAAGAGATAGCTTTTTCAAGAGAAAAAAGGAGAATGGAGAGAATGGGTTCTTTCTAAGTGGAAGGGGCAACTTGTATATAACATAGATGCATTAAACTTGGGTAAAAGACTATTTCTTTCCTTGGTTCTAGCTTAAAATCTTGAACAATATATATATATATATATATATATATATATCTATATATATATTTATAAATATATAATATATATATATATATATATATATATATATATATATATATTAAATATATATATATATATATATATATACATATGTATATAAAGTAATAACCCTGGACACAAATAATAAAAAGAAAGAGATAGGCATATCAATATTTTTTTAATGTAAAGTGAATAGGGTTTTTGTAATTATAGTAAAATATCCATTTTGAAACGTTATAGGAGATCGATTCAGTTAAAACGCAACACGAACATCTGGGAAAGAAACAATAGTTTACGCAGAAAAAGACAAACAGAAAGAAGCACACCAATCAGAATAGAGGAATTGAGTGCTGGAAAGAAGACAACAGAAAGTGAAGAAAACTAAGGATGTAACAAGAAAAAGGTGCAGGAAAATCGACTGAGGAAAGGACATAGCTTGGTTATTGGAAGACAACTCGTGGCAAGAGATGAGAGAGATTTAAAGATAAATGGCATGATGAGAAAACACTGACTTATTAGTTGATATTCTGGGCGAGGATTTATTCAGGGTGATCTGTTGCGTCGGTGAGTCTTAAGTGTAATAATAAGAAGTAGCCCTGTTAGTACCAAAGGGGTATTCTAAAATTAGTCCGACATCGACAAGAAAGTTACTTAAGAAAATTCCTGAAAGTATTCACCGGCGCCTATAGTTTTGGTTGGATCAATCAGAAAATTATAATAATAACTATAGCACAACTCGCAAGTGACGCTCAGCAACTGACAACGAAACTGTTTACTTCAGGCAGCCGAAGATTGAAACTTCTGATTCATTGTGTATTGAATAAAATATACCAAAACCAGATGGCGGAGAAGATGTCGGTTCTGTCTTCCTTATTACCCTACATTTGGAATAAGGATAGGAGGCAATAATTAAGTTACCCGTACTATTGATTTGTGCAGTTTAAAAAGTGACGCAGTGTGAAGGAAAAAAAAAAAGTTAAGTCATAACAGAAGCCACAGCAAACGCGAGACTTTTTCCTGTGAAAATTGAAAGGACAGAAGATGCCAGTTATATGGGCTGGTATATATATTATGCTCCCATAATATTAAATGGAAAGAAATCAGAGCAATTGTTTCAAAACATTACTACGCAATTCTAAAAAAAAAAAAATCCCTCTGAGAAATCATCACCTTCTCCTGTTGCTCATTTCAAGAAAAAAAAATTTAAAAATCCTTTTAGTTTCCTTCTCCGCAATGGAGTTTTCTGAACAGAGTATAAAGGTGAGCAGAGGCCCATGAAACTTTTAGCCCCGGTCCGGTGGTAGACTGTCCTAAAGCGTTGCCAGACGCACGACCATGGTTAAGTTTAAATATAGTAAAAACTACTGAGGCTAGATGGCTGCAATTTGATCTGTTTGATGATTGGAGGGTGGATGGTCAACATACTAATTTGCAGCCCTGTAGCCTAAGTAATTTTTGAGATCTGAAAGCGGACGGACAGACAAAGTCATTTGGAATTCTGGTTGGTATTTTCATCTTATCCGTGATAGTCAACTAAGTATACTGTATTTAATTTGTAGTACAGTTTACCAAAAGTTGTATGGTACTTTTCATGATCAGTGTGTCAAAATTTATAGCTACTGATCGCAAATCAAGAACCATGATGTAAAATATGTTAAGTGTGAAACATCAATGAGTTTGTTTATGTCTGTTGATTGTCGTTGATTGTCATCTAGGGTAATGCGGTCACATTACTATGTCTTGTCTAATGCTGTCTATTACTTGTTCTTTGTTTTGTTGTCGTCCTCCTCTAATTCTTAAATTCTTTACGGTAAGATTTTACTTTAGTTGTCTGTGATATAATGGCAGTGTGGTCATACCCTGTGATGGTTTAGATGAGAAGTATGAAACTCGGTCTTTGGCAACTATAGATCTGTTTTGCTTGAGTCACGGGCAACCCTGGACGCCTGGAGCGAGTGTAAAGCAAAATATGGTAATTGAGAAGTATGAATAACTGACTGCTATAAATGACAATGGCCAGTCCAGTCGAACTTACTGGTATTTAGGTATAAGGGCGTAGATTCTTGAAAGTTTGTTTACCCTCACTTGAAGTGCTCGTCGCAGGAATGTTGGAATTGTGAGCAAGCAACCTAGACTGATGCTAAGCTACTTGGGTAGTTGGTTGACGTTTATTATATTAAATTTCTCCCCTTTGAAAAAAAATCTTTTGAAGCCTATCAGTGATAAGTGTAGGTGGTAATTGTAGGAGCAGAAGAGGGTAGATCTATATAACTATTCCGCGGCAACCAGCCTTTTTTGGTTTATTCTGGGTTCAAGAATAGGTCCAGGATCAGAGCACTACAAATAGTAGTATGAAGATTATCATAGGCTGTGTGCATCTGTTATTAGGTTGACTACCTATATGTATAGTAGTTTATGTGACAATTTCTTGTGTCAGGGTCTAGCGTGTCATTTTTGCTACTGGCATATTTTTTGTTCTTAATGCATGTAAGTACAAGGTAGGGGGTTGTGGCATCAGTGCACCTTCCTTGCTACACTGTAGGCATGTAACTATAGGGGTTTGTTTGCCTCACTTTTGCATCCTTTCTTCAATCTTGCATGGTCCAACTCCATCTTTTCACTTTCTAAACACTGAACGGCTTAAAGTGCCTTGGTGCTTGACTTTATAGCTAAATTTTCTTAAATCATATGTATGAGAGTATGGTTTAATTCATGTGTTGTCTCAAAATTGTGTTTGAGTTAGATTAGAATTAGTGTGAGAGCCTTTTGTTAGTTGTTTGCATCATATTGAAGAGCAATTGCTTTATCAATGTTGGACTTTTAAGGGCTAACGAACTTACAAGAAGCTGTTCTGCATTTGTAGCGAAATGCCCAGAAAGTTTTTGAGTTATATCTTTGTGTGAGACATATTTTAAATTTCATGCATATTCTAAACAGTATTAGGCCAAGGGAAAGAAGTTTCAGAAGAAATTATTCCCATTTATAAGAAGGGAGGGGTTCTTCGTTTTTAATTGCTATCATTCTTGTAGGTTTCAGTCTTTAGTTTTTCAATGTCGAATATTGTACTAAATTAGACAACTGAATCAAAAGGTTTGAAGGCTTGGGTTTATCGTGATGGCCAGCAATTACTTTAATAAACATAGTAAATAAAGTAATCATTGTAAACCAGCTTCCAATTAATATGCCTGAACCTTGATGAGTATCTCTTGTGTTGTCTCAGTATCATTGGATTAGAGTTAAGGATGGTAGCTGTAGTTTTCATATTGGGTCCTTCAAAGTTACCGTTCAAATTAAAGATGTTCTGAGCACCTGCTTTATATTGTCAAAATATAACACAGCTAACATTAATTTCACTAAGTTTTGAATGATTGGGAAACTGAGTTTGTAATTTAGGCTTAACTTTCAAATTAAAATATCTAAAAATACATAACTTGTAAAAAGGCAACCTAGCAAGAATAATCATAGTAATAAGACAGGTGTAGAGTCGTTCCAATAAAAATGCCTAATAATCATTTAACATTATTTCAGGTTAAAACAGCTTATGTAAGAATAAATTTGTGATGCAGAAGAAAGTGATGGCAAAGAAACCCTTTCCAAAGAAGAAATTGACATTGAATGACCCGCCATGCCTGTGATTCCACACCATCCCTCCTCCTCCTCCTCCTCCTCTCATCATCCACCACATCATGCCTGTGACACCATTTTCAAAGGTAAGAAAAACAATTATACTTTACTGTGTTAACATATGTACTGTACTATGTTTTTAAGTATCATTAGTAAAGTGCTCTATAAATTGTATACATTAATACCTCAATCTTACGCGATTCGAGTTGCGCAAATTCACAACAACGCGAACTTTTCATCAGAACCTAACTAATTATCATACGCAATTATTTCACATACATGCGAATACAAACATCAATTTCAAATCCAGGAGAAACCCTGCAAAGGTGTTTCTCAAGTTTTTACAGTAATTTATGAGTTTTCAAGCTTTTTTGTGTACATTAAATTGCATTAAATAATAAAAACAATAATTTCTCTCTCTCTCTCTCTCTCTCGCTCTCTCTCTCCTCTCTCTCTCTTCTCCATCTCTCTTCTTTTTTACTGAGGGGTGAGAGAATTTTTATGGTACATGTAGTCTGTATACTATGTGTATTAATTTGTTCAAATATTAATAATAATATAATAATAATAATAATAATAATAATAATAATAATAATAATAATTAATTATTAATTATTATTATTATTAGTTATTATTATTCTTATTATTATTATTATTATTATTATTATTATTATTATTATTATAGAAGCATGGCATGGATAGACTATAAGAAAGCCTTCGACATGATACCACACACATGGCTAATAGAATGCCTGAAAATATATGGGGCAGAGGAAAACACCATCAGCTTCCTCAAAAATACAATGCGCAACTGGAATACAATACTTACAAGCTCTGGAATAAGACTAGCAGAGGTTAATATCAGGAGAGGGATCTTCCAGGGCGACTCACTGTCCCCACTACTCTTCGTAGTAGCCATGATTCCCATGACAAAAGTACTGCAGAAGATGGATTCCGGGTACCAACTCAAGAAAAGAGGCAACAGAATCAACCATCTGATGTTCATGGACGACATCAAGCTGTATGGTAAGAGCATCAAGGAAATAGATACCCTAATCCAGACTGTAAGGATTGTATCTGGGGGGACATCAGGATGGAGTTTGGAATAGAAAAATGCGCCTTAGTCAACATACAAAAAGGCAAAGTAACGAGAACTGAAGGGATAAAGCTACCAGATGGGAGCAACATCAAACACATAAATGAGACAGGATACAAATACCTGGGAATAATGGAAGGAGGGGATATAAAACACCAAGAGATGAAGGACACGATCAGGAAAGAATATATGCTGAGACTCAAGGCGATACTCAAGTCAAAACGCTGGAAATATGATAAAAGCCATAAACACATGGGCAGTGCCAGTAATCAGATACAGCGCAGGAATAGTGGAATGGACGAAGGCAGAACTCCGCAGCATAGATCAGAAAACCAGGAAACATATGACAATACACAAAGCACTACACCCAAGAGCAAATACGGACAGACTATACATAACACGAAAGGAAGAAGGGAGAGGACTACTAAGTATAGAGGACTGCGTCAACATCGAGAAGAGCACTGGGGCAATATCTGAAAACCAGTGAAGACGAGTGGCTAAAGAGTGCATGGGAAGAAGGACTAATAAAAGTAGACGAAGACCCAGAAATATACAGAGACAGGAGAATGACAGACAGAACAGAGGACTGGCACAACAAACCAATGCACGGACAATACATGAGACAGACTAAAGAACTAGCCAGCGATGACACATGGCAATGGCTACAGAGGGGAGAGCTAAAGAAGGAAACTGAAGGAATGATAACAGCGGCACAAGATCAGGCCCTAAGAACCAGATATGTTCAAAGAACGATAGACGGAAATAACATCTCTCCCATATGTAGGAAGTGCAATACGAAAAATGAAACCATAAACCACATAGCAAGCGAATGCCCGGCACTTGTTCAGAACCAGTACAAAAAGAGGCATGATTCAGTGGCAAAAGCCCTCCACTGGAGCCTGTGCAAGAAACATCAGCTACCTTGCAATAATAAGTGGTACGAGCACCAACCTGAGAGAGTGATAGAAAACAATGAGGCAAAGATCCTCTGGGACTATGGTATCAGAACGGATAGGGTGATACGTGCAAACAGACCAGACGTGACGTTGATTGACAAAGTCAAGAAGAAAGTATCACTCATTGATGTCGCAATACCATGGGACACCAGAGTTGAAGAGAAAGAGAGGGAAAAAATGGATAAGTATCAAGATCTGAAAATAGAAATAAGAAGGATATGGGATATGCCAGTGGAAATCGTACCCATAATCATAGGAGCACTAGGCACGATCCCAAGATCCCTGAAAAGGAATCTAGAAAAACTAGAGGCTGAAGTAGCTCCAGGACTCATGCAGAAGAGCGTGATCCTAGAAACGGCACACATAGTAAGAAAAGTGATGGACTCCTAAGGAGGCAGGATGCAACCCGGAACCCCACACTATAAATACCACCCAGTCGAATTGGAGGACTGTGATAGAGCAAAAAAGAAGAAAAAAATAATAATAGTATAAACTGTAATTACAAAATTCGTGATAGTATTTAAAGAAATAGGGGGAAAGAAGGGAGAACTATTTGTACGTATGTACTACTCCTAATACCAAACATTTATTTCTATTTTTATGAGTAATGTATGAAGCTAACTTCTAGATGAAATTACAATAACTTTAATTTCATTTAAAAGTTAGTTTAATATTTAGGGAGCATGATTAGGGTCATATTTAGTGTTCAAAACTCTAGAAGTAAGCGTTTATATTAGCTTTTTTAGAGACCATGTCAGACTTACGCGATACTTCTTCCCTTTGCGCAAGGGGGTCTGGAACCTAACCTCGCTTAAGTTAGAGGTATTACTGTACATACTATTATTATCACAGTTTAGAAACTTATGTATACATGTACTGTATTTAGTCTTTATATCCCATTCATATTAATGAAGTTCTCTATAAATTATACAATTATCATCACAATTTAGTAGTTCCTCTTTGGACAAGTTGATTACATGCTTGCCCACCAATTTGGTGGTCCAAGTTTGCTTCCCTGCTCTGCTGATGCAGGGAGAGAGGAATTTATTTCTGGTG
>NC_087218.1:18586427-18604331 GCF_015104395.2 Macrobrachium nipponense | reverse complement strand
AATATAACACGCAACGTTGTTAATTCATATGTTTTTTGTTAAAAGCTTTGCTGTCTCAGAATATTCTTTTGGGAATTTAGCCTTAATATTTCCTTTACCCTTAAAAGATTCATTTAATTTTCTAACAAAATGGCAATAACAATTTATTTTTCCTTGTGAGAGAGAGAGAGAGAGAGAGAAGGGGAGCTGGTGTTGTTGTGCTGGGGTTGTATTGACCTATTCTCATTGTGACTAGGGGAAGTTTTCGATAAAATATTTTATCAAAAATAAATTCATCAAACAGTGCACACAATAACTTCAGTTGCAACATATACCGCATACTGACAATGTACACCAGCGATAAATTATATCTGAAGACGTTTCTGACCATAAAAAATCAAATAACGTTCAAGTTATTAACCATTCACCTAATTCTTAGATAACAAAGAAAAAAAATACAGAAAGTTCTGATGAAAAATTAAACGAAGGTCACGGTAGTAATGATTCGTTGACCTCTTGATAGCAAAAAATGTCTTCCCGGAAGTTCTACTCTATATCAATGTTGCGTTCCCTTAGATAAGAGGAACCCAATCTTAAACTCGGCGCTGCCACGATGGATCGCAGTGAAACGTCTAAGAGACTCGGTCTGTTTTTCTTAGAGGATATAAGCCATCAATTCGCTCGCTTGACTCGGGGTCGTAAGTACAGATCATCTCATTTGAAATTCATTGCTTCACTCTCGCTAGCATAGATCCCTATTATATTGGTACACCTCAGAGTTCCTTTAGGCGAATATATATATATATATATATATATATATATATATATATATATAATATATATAAAATATTAACATTATAAATAAATTATATACATATGTAAATAAATTATATATGAATATATATATATATATTTATATAAAAATGTCATTTATATATGTAAATAAATTATCTATATATATATATATATAATATATTATATATATATATATATAATATGTGTGTGTATTCTTAATTAAACGCGTAATAATGATATCGGAAATCAAGCAATAAGCTAACTTTTCGTGACGTCACACCTACGTCACAGCCCTGATGTCAACACACCTGAGGGGGAGCATCGTGGGCAGCAAATTTTTAGCGATCATTGTGGGATTTGTTTAAAAAAATAAATAGAAAAAAATATTATTTACTCCGAATCATCCGTGTTATGACAACTGATTATACGAAATGAAAAGGTTACCTATGTATAATTAAAACCCAGTTGATTAAATGTTTGTATACCGACGAGATCCGCGTATGGCTGTGACAGTGGACGTCATCAGGGCTGTATGATCAAAACCAAATTATTCGCCGGTATTATAGTCAACTCTGTCATATTTAATGGGATTTCTGGTAGCTGAATTGTCAAGTATTTGGACTCGCCAGTGAGATAGGACTGCAAAGTTCTGACTTAATTTGTAAATGTTTAATTTCGAAATTTTTATGGAAAATGTCACTTCGTGAAATCAGATGCACATTTGAAGGTAGTTAGATTCTATTTCCAAGAAAATCTTCTTTAGGATTGGTTTTACTCTGATCATTTTTCCTTTGTTTCGAGGGGTAAACATTCTTTACAGGAATTGTAATTATGATCAAACTATTCGTATTAAAAAGTACCTCCCTCATGATAGTAAGTTCTGTAAGGATTTAGTAGTAGGTTCCTCAAAGTATTGGATTCTCATTTACCACTCTCTATATTTAATCTCTGTTGTTAACTTTGAGGGACATATATGGATGCAAGGTAAGCAAACCAATTCAGAATTCTCTCTCTCTCACTTTCTCTCTCGCCAGGTATTTTCATATTGTCTTATGTTATCATCTGAATTCGAAGGGGAGCAGTGAACGTAGATTTTAGAAATTTCATACTGGTGAGATTTCCAATTTCTGACTGACATTACATATTTCAAAATGTACTAGATTATAAACTTACCCCTAACACAATAAACGAGATCAATGTTTTCCCGTTATTTCCCATTTATTGCCTCCTCAAATATTTTCTCTAGCTTCTCTTAAAGACCTATAACCTATCATATCGGGAGTAGATCTTGATGGGAGGCCATTAAGCCTTGAGAGGAAGGTACATATCCAGAACATTCCAGGTCAGATAAAACTACGACATTAATTTCCCAAATGAAAAGGGTTTTCTTGAGAGAGAGGGAGAGAGAGAGAGAGAGAGAGAACATAGCAAGTCACAGGATTAAGCTTCGACTTGGAATCGATCAAAGCAACGTGAAATCATGTGTGCTTTTCATTAATGTAGGAGTAATTCATTAACTCTGTTAAAAAAAATGGAAGACGCGTAAGATGTCTGTGTTCCAGCGTAAGAGTGTGGAATCACGCGCATGCGCGAACACAAAAGCACACGTATACATACATACATACATACATACATATATATATATATATATATATATATATATGTATATATATATATATATATATATATATATATATATATATATACATGCATATACATATGTATATACATACATTATATATGTGTGTATATATATATATATTATATATATATATATATATATATATATATATATATTTACACAGAAACACTAAATGTTTTCCATTCTGGATGGGAAACAAATATACAGTAAAAGTGTTTGCAAACAATTGATCAAACTTTGTTCCCAAACAATGTTTCTTAGTATGGACAGGCTTTTAGATATGACGCCAGCGGGATTTTGAAATCTGCCGAACATCGTTAGTCTATCAACCCTGCTAAGTGTAACGAAATTTGGCCATGCCAGGTAACCATTACCGCGCCGTGACCGCTCGTCCGAACTGTTGCTCATCATTACGGAATCCACCCGAGAAGGTTGCCGGGAAGAGAGTGAGCTGTGAGAGCTCTTCTATTTCGATTGATGCCGGCAACAAGTCTTTTCAGGTTTCTGTAAAAGAAAACTATAGTGCCACTTTTGTGCGTCCACACTTTTTTCTTCTGTCCGCCCTCACATCTTAAAAACTACTGAGGCTAGAGGGCTGCAAATGGGTATGTTGATCATCCAACCCCCAATCATTAAACATACCAAGTTGCAGCCCTCTGGCCTCAGGAAACTTTATTCTCTATAATGTGAAAGTTAGCCAAGATCGTGCGTCTGGCAACGATATAGGCAGGCCACCGCAGGTCGTGAATGGAGTTTCGTGGGCCGCGGCTAATACAGCATTATATCGCGACCACCGAAAGATAGATGTATTTTCGGTGGCCTTGATTATACTCTGTAGCGGCGGCACAGAAAACTCGATTGCGCCGAAGAAACTTCGGCGTATTTTTTACTTGTTTTTAGTAATGACTGATTACTTGTTGTCGAACGGATTTGATTCAAACCGAGTTTAAATTAAACTGGATTTAGAGAGCGTGCTACCCTTGTCTTACGGCGGTTCGTAAGCGGTAGGGTGCTAAATGGACCGAGTAGAATGGTGTGGGCCTCTGGACTTCGACCAACCTACCGAGACAACTCGTATTGTGGGACTACAATGATATTCTTATAAAATCACTGAAATAAAGCCTGGCTATTTCTGTTAGTATACCAACATATAAACTGAATCTTTCGTAAAATTATTCATACTCGTGTACGTATATTTCATTGTGCCTTTTAAAAAACTTTAATCAATATTTTCAGAAAATTTAATAGTTACTGCAAAAATACTATAATCCAGTGACATCCTTAGTCTTGTACAAATTTTTAAAGTAGAAACATTTGTAATGAATATTCGAAACTTTTATAGACAAGTAGAAAGCGTTAAGAAATGTCGAGTGTTCCGAAAGCTGTATTATATGATAAACTCTCAATACACACACACACACACACACACACACACACACACACACACGCACACACATACACACACACACATGCGCACACTAACATATATATATATATATATATATATATATATATATATATATATATATATATATATATATATATATTATATATATTTATATATATATATATATATATATATATATATATATATATATTCTATATATATACTTATAAAGACTTTTGGGAACGCAGAAAACTCAAGGATGGCTAAACTTCGATATAAAAAAATGTAAAAGTAGTCTGTACATGCAGAAGAAGAAGAAGAAGAAGAAGAAGAAGAAGAAGAGAGAGAGAGAGAGTATGTTGCTTTTGAGTGGAGAAGCACTACATTTGGATCACTCATATTCATACCGGGAACTCTGACTTGAAAGCTCATGACAGAAATGACATTAATTAAAATCGAACTCCGGGAAAGAAGATCGAGAAGAAAATTAAGAACGAGTCGCGTCGAGGCAAAGAAGAGAAAATTATTTTTAGATTTTTTTTTTTTTTTTTAGAGGACACGTCCTTCACCCTAAAGACCAAGGACTTTTTGTTTTCGTTAAAAATACGTTGACTGAAATATTTGATTTCTTTCTTCACTCAGGTATAATTGAAGGCAGGACACAATTTTGCATTGAATCGAAACATGAAATAAGATGAACGGCAATAAACGGTAAGCCAATTTACTAAAAAGTCTTTTCTGACTCAAATTTATAAAAACAGATCCCGGTATAAATAAAGAATGGGTTCTAGAGTAAAGGCCAAAAGGCCAAAAGGCAAAAAAAAAAAAAAGTAAGTTTATAAAACCCAGCCCCCCTTCAAGAAAAAAAAGACTTATTATATGCTTCATAGACTGAGTACAAGATTTTGCAATTAGTAATTTCTTTAAAAAAACACGCTTAGTAATGAACACTTTCTGATGACACCTAGTGGGTTGGGGTGGGGCGGGAGGGGGTGGGGGGGGGGGGGGGGGGTTGGGGGGGGGGGGGGTTGGGGCAACGGTTTAGTGGGTACTTGCAAATGAGGCAACAATGGAGGAGCAGAAGCGAGCAAATCGAGACAGTCGAGCTTTGAGGATGAAACGCTGAATAAGACAGAGTCGAGAATATTGGGGTCGTTGGCGTGGATGCCGATTCCGTATTACATTACGGCACCTCTCCACCTGACGAAGAACGTCGTTAGGTAAAGTGTTCATAAAGGTCAGTTTCCCTCGACAAAGCCAATCCCTCCCCCCACTCTTCCTCCTCCTCCACCACCACCACCACCACCTACACCGCTGCCTCCTCCTCCTCCACCCCATCGACCTGTTGCATGCCTCGACATAATAGGATTAGGTGACATGGGTGTGGTCACGCTGGGTCCCAGGTTCATGACGGCTATCCGACTTGGCCACGTTCCCAAAACATTGTTGCTACTGGTCCTCATTCTCGCCTTTTCCATGCTACTCTCTCGATCTCATCTCTTATGGTCTTTTCGTCAGTTGAAATGACTTCAGTTGCAATTTGCGGAAAATCTACGCGACTGACGTACATACATGAATGTTCATTCAGTTCATTTAAACGGCAGAAAATGACATGATTTTTGGACAAGTAGTAAGAGAGTAATGGACGATATAAAAAAAAATTACATATAGATGCAAAGCAATGAAAAATTATATTGAAATGCCACGCAAGACTCAAATGGAACAAGAACTTGAAGTAAACAATTAACTATGAGAAAAAACTACAAGTGAATCAAATCAATGTACAAAAAACCTGTACATCACACCACATTAAAAGATTCCTTTTCAATTCAACACCTAAAACAAAATACAAAGTTATGTTGAACACAATGTTTGTTGGTAAGGATATAACATACAGAGAGAGAGAGAGAGAGAGAGAGAGAGAGAGAGAGAGAGAGAGAGAGAGAGATAGAGAGAGAGAGAGAGAGAGTACACTAAACACGCTAGGATCACGAACTGTCAAGGTGCAGAAGTGGGCCAAAAAAAAATGAAAGAAAAAAAAAAAAGGTTTAGGGAGGGGCCAAATTTGACGAGAGGGCGAGGGAGTGCCATCAGATGGGTGTTGTTGCTTCTCGGCTTGCAAGTGGTAGATAAGTTCTCTGAAAGAGTGTTCAGTGTCTCTGGTGTTTCAGCTGTCATTTGAGTAAAATGGGAGAAATCAATCAAAACGATCCTAAAGGGAAAAACTTGTAGTGATCTGATATAGATTTTGTGATCGGTTAACAAGAGCAAAAACTGCGCTAAAGTGAGATATTTGGAAATGAAAAGTAGCGTTTATTATCTTTATTTTTCACTTGGGACAAAAAATGAAAAATAAATAAAACGCGATTTTGAGAAAATGAAGACCTGAAAACAAATTTTATTGCTACTGGTTCTTATAAGAAATAAAACTTTTGAAAAGAGCAAGGCGAATTCGGAAATTTATCAGTGGGATGGAAAATCAATATAATTAAGTTATTGAAAAGATTGTTCGTAATTTCAATTATAGAAAAGGAATCGCAGTAATGAAACAAGACACTTCTGTTAAAAAAGTAGGCTTAACCAATGACCTAATCAATTATCATCAGATAATTTTTTATTTTCACAAGCATGCCTACTAATCTCTTACACTAGAATTTCCTTCGCCTTTGTAAAAACTCAAGTGCTTTGCAGATTGCTTAAGTGATAGAAACTATCTATTCTAACGTAAAGTTATGTATTAATCTGTTACCTAAGTAAACACGAACGAATACATCGGGCTAATGGCATCTACTTATTCCATTATTCCATTTTTGTAGGTATAGCAGTGTAGCTAAGAATTAAAGAAGTTAATCTATAAGGTACTTCTACGCCACTTGAGATAATTATGGATAATACTACCCTGCGCGAGGTGAGTATTATCAGGTGTTTTTCCTTATTTTCTTATAAGTATCTGATGTACCTCTTGAAATTTATATAAGATTCAAAGGGATGAATTGTGTTGTAAACCCAGTTTACAGCTGATGGGGAGTGCAAGAGCAATATTACATTGTTCTTTAAATTTCGTGGAATAAACCACACGAATATTCAGACGTTTATAGAAATGGTGATAAATACATCGAGTTTCCTCTGTACAAGACTAATCTTAGTTATTTTGTTAGAGAAATAAATTTTTGATAGGTCTTGCACCTCACAAACGTAACGAATACAATGTTATCATGGAGATTGGATGTTGTAAGCTTATTTCTGTGGAGCAATAATGCCAACTAAAAAAGTTTTAATTTCTCATTCTAATATGTTAATTTTGCTAAAGATTAATGTATCACCAGCAAGTGCCATCTGTGGAAAATGAATATGCTTTTCTCCTAGTTTAAGTACCTTCCTTCTGGAGTAATACTAAAATATCAAAGTTGGCTGAATTTTAAGACACCAAAGTTATAGGGAGGATGACCTA
Source organism: Macrobrachium nipponense (assembly GCF_015104395.2). Taxonomy (NCBI): domain Eukaryota; kingdom Metazoa; phylum Arthropoda; class Malacostraca; order Decapoda; family Palaemonidae; genus Macrobrachium; species Macrobrachium nipponense. The sequence continues at coordinate 18,597,077 of NC_087218.1, read as the reverse complement.
CATTAAAACGACAGAAATTTCAAATTTTCCCTGACACTGCGCATCTCAGATTTCTTTTCAAATAAGTAACCGAAGAGATGCTGTGTGTTTAATTGTTTTTTTAAATGTTAACAAAATATTGTGTTTTGTTTTTTAAACGCATCGCATATTGAATTTGCTTTTGAATGAGCTTTTTATTAATTACATAAAATTCGTGAATACGAGGAATTTGGAAAACAAGTTACCGTGGCAAGTGAATGAAACAGATAAAAACTTCACCAGTTTTATGAGAAACGTCTGTATGTGAGATTAAACCTTTATTTTTTCTGACCGATCATTTCTTATGAAAGAATTTATTAAAATGATCTCAATCATTTTATATATTATACAAGACGGAACGTTTATAAATAAAAGAGCTATTTCCATCGTATTATCAAACATTAACAGTAGATTTCGTACAACCGATTACTTCATAGAAAAAAAATAAAAACTTCGAGGACTCGCAAATACCAGGTAGTTTAAATAACTGAAACCACCGTACCTTACTATCAATTAATTTGAGGCCATTTTACAATCATAATGTGCTTTTATATCAAGCCATTTTACGTGGAACATCTTACATGCAATGTGAAAGGTCTTCTCTACGACTTGAATTCGAGTAAGGCTAGTTTATCCTTTAAGCTTTGTATGTAGCACATGGGGTCTCTCTGCGTAATTCCGGTACGGGATCTCGGTAAGCTATGTCCAAGGTCTTTTAAATATAATCAGAATATATTTAAAGAAACCTTGACTACGTCTTTTAACCCTTTCGGTTCGACCTTTACACTCACTGGAGATCACAACAGTCAGCACAACTTTTCACTTCAATCCTGATTTCCGCGGCCATGTGTTTATAAACACATTTGCAAGCACTGTGATCTTCGAATAAGTTAACAATGGCTGGTCGTTCTAACTGATTTGAACCTAATTAGGTCATTCGTCGAGGCCAAAAGGCTGAAAAGTCTAACGCTTCTCTTTCATTGGAATTTTTATTTATTTTGGTTTAATATTCTTTTCTCGTTTATACTCAATTATTCACGATTTTTTTTACCGCATTTTACAGCAGCTGCATCAAATTTGTTTATCTTAAAACTGTGCTTTTTATTTGTGACACATTCAATTCTGTTTGTGTGTTAGTGTTGTGTTGTCATGTTTGATAACATTAAAAATGTTAATATATTATAATGATAGTAATAACAAATAGAGAACAATTTAGATTGGTTAAGTAATTCTGTATTTTTACAGATTAAGATGTTTTAAAAATAGTTATGAATGCACACACATACACGCATATATATATAGTATATATATATATATATATATATATATATATAAATTATATATAGATATATATCTATATATATATATATATATATATATGAATATATACACACACACATTTATATATATACACAATATGTGCATGTGTGCAAATGTAAGATCTTATTTTGTAGTTACGCCAGGCACAGGCTCGATGTAAATATGCTTACAATTAGACATTATCCGACTATAATAACTAATATAAAAAAGAAAACAAAAACATACTAAAAAAAAAATTCGGTTTTACCCTTAAATACTCGTAAATCACGATCTCGTGATCATGTATTATGCATTTATGCAGATCCTGCTATAAGCGAGAAGACTCGTGATCCTCTGGTGTCTTGTTATCTCACATTCTTCACTTATTTGTTCAGAGATTTCTACATGTAATTATTTTCTCTCTCTCTCTCTCTCTCTCTCTCTCTCTCTCTCCGTATTTCTACTCTGTTTCTGTGATGCTAAACAAGTTCTTCAGCGTAGCCACTTACGTATGCTTATTCATTTGTTAACTAAATAATTTTTCAATCGTCTTGGTTTATCTATTTTCTGGCTTTATTTCGAATTACATTTACATTTTCTTTCATTGAATGCTTTGTAAGTCCTCCTGCACGTTCGAATATCTCAATTATACATTCTTGAAAGGAACGAACCCTTTAAATATCTACGTATATCCATGCTCTTGTTTCTATATGTTTATCTATTTGTTTACTGATTAATTTTCGGCTTGCGTCTTGATTTATCTATTTTCCTGGCTTTATTATGATTTATATTTTCATTTTCTTCATTGATCACTTTATGAGTAATTTGCGCATTGAAATATCCTAATTATACAACCTGGATAGGAACGAATAATTTAACACTATACACACAGTCCTGTTCGAACTTCCCATCACACATCAATGAACAGAACGAAGATATTTACCGAGTTACCTTGAAACGCATCGTCTCCAGATCTGTCTTATCCACATCACGTAGGATTCCCCTCTCCAAGCTTCCTTCAGCTCCTCCTACGAAGCTCCCGAGGGACGCCACAGCGATCGCAGCTTACGACCCTTAATTACTTGTTCTTAATTATTCATAGATTTACTAATCCATCGCGGGCCTGGTATAAGTCGCGAGTGGGAGGTCGGCCGTTTTCTCTCTCTCTCGAGTGGGAGGTCGACCGCTTTCTTTCTCTCTAACTCGAGTGGGAGGACTGTCGCTTTCTCTTTCTCTCGAGTGGGAGGTCGATCGCTTTCTTTCTCTCTAACTCGAGTGGGAGGACTGTCGCTTTCTCTTTCTCTCGAGTGGGAGGTCTGTCCCTTTCTATCTCTCTCTCTCTCTCTCGAGTGGGAGGTCAATCGCTTTCTTTCTCTCTAACTCGAGTGGGAGGACTGTCGCTTTCTCTTTCTCTCGAGTGGGAGGTCGATCGCTTTCTTTCTCTCTAACTCGAGTGGGAGGTCGATCGCTTTCTTTCTCTCTAACTCGAGTGGGAGGTCGGCCGTTTTCTCTCTCTCGAGTGGGAGGGCTGTCGCTTTCTCTCTGTCTCTCGAGTGGGAGGGCTTTTGCTTTCTCTTTCTCTATCTCTCGAGTGGGAGGCCTGTCGCTTTCTATCTCTCTCTCTCTCTCTCTCTCTCTCTCGAGTGGGACGTCTGTTGCTTTCTCTTTTTCTATCTCTCGAGTGGGAGGCCTGTCACTTTCTCTCTCTCTCTCGAGTGGGTCGATCGCTTTCTCTCTCTCTCTCTCTCTCGAGTGGGAGGTCTGTCTCTCTCTCTCGAGTGGGAGGTCTGTCTCTCTCTCTCTCTCTGAGTGGGACGTCTGTCGCTTTCTCTCTCTCTCTCTCTCTCTCGAGTGGGAGGTCTGTCTCTCTCTCTCTCTCTGAGTGGGACGTCTGTCGCTTTCTCTCTCTCTCTCTCTCTCTCTCGAGTGGGAGGTCTGTCTCTCTCTCTCTCTGAGTGGGACGTCTGTCGCTTTCTCTCTCTCTCTCTCTCTCGAGTGGGAGGTCGATCGCTTTCTCTCTTTCTCTCTCTCTCGAGTGGGAGGTCTGTCGCTTTCTCTCATTCTCTCTCTCGAGTGGGAGGTCGATCGCCTTCTCTCTTTCTCTCTCTCTCGAGTGGGAGGTCTGTCGCTTTCTCTCATTCTCTCTCTCGAGTGGGAGGTCGATAGCTCTCTCTCTCTCTCTCTCGAGTGGGAGGTCCGTCGATTTCTCTCTCGAGTGGGAGGTCGATCGCTTTCTTTCTTTTTTAACTCGAGTGGGAGGGCTGTTTCTCTCTCTCTCTCTCTCTCTCTTTCTCTCTCGATTGGGACGTCTGTCGCTTTCTCTCTCTCTCGAGTGGGAGGTCGGTGGTCTTCATCTGATCCATTCCGTCGGGGGGTCTGGAAGCCCTTCGATTTTGCTGGCAATATTTAGGTCATTCGTTCGCTTCTGCTTTTCATGTTATTTATTCACGTATTCCAGTGGCACTTGGGTAATGCTGACTCACTCCTGCTCGTGTCGGAACCCTCTGGTGCCAGTTTCAACAAAGGCCTTTTTATGAAAAGTGAGGTCATTCAACCTGCACACAAAACATTGATTTTAGATTTCTGTGAAAGAAAACTATAGAGATGGCTTTATCTGTCCGTCCACACTTTTTCTGGCCTCCCTCATTATCAAATTGCAGCCCTCTAGCCTTAGTAGTTTTTTTTTATTTCATTTTAAGGTTAAATTTAGCCATGATCGTGCATCTGGCAACGCTATAGATGCCAACAACACAGGCCACCACCTGGCCGTGGATGTGAGTTTCATACAGCATAATGCGCTGTACAGAAAACTCGATTGTGCCGAGGAAATATCGGCACATACTTTACTTATTTATTTTTGCTTTCGCTGGAATGAAAAAAATATCCAACATTAGTTTTGATTCATTAAAGTTTCCTTGATTTATTTGGAATTTTAAATGTCAGGTTCTCTTCAATCAAAAACTTATAATCTGTTTTCGCGTTTTGAGCTGGTAATGATGTTAGCTCATTTGTGTTTATTAATACTCCAAAAAATAGCTCATGAAATATTTGTATTTGATAACCTAATTCTTAATGTTAGAAGCTGTAAGTGTAAGTAGTTCATCTTTCCAAGGCTCATTATATATATTTTCGCTTCTATTCACAACCAGATTAAGTGAAAACTGAATCATTTGCTGTAATGAATTTTGATCTGATGACTGACTTCCCTATCAATCTCTGATCCAATGACTGACTTCCTTATCTTCATACTCTGAGCCATGACTGAATTCACTATCTTCATCTCTGATCCAATGACGACTTCCACTCTCTCCATCTCTGATCATGATCTGACTTCCTTACCTACCATCTCTGATCCAATGACTGACTTCCTTATCTTCCATCTCTGATCCATTGACTGACTTCACTATCTTCCATCTCTGATCCAATGACTGACTTCACTATCTTCCATCTCTGATCCATTGACTGACTTCCTTACCTACCATCTCTGATCCAATGACTGACTTCACTATCTCCCATCTCTGATCCAATGACTGACTTCCTTACCTTCCATCTCTGATCCAATGACTGACTTCCTTATCTTCCATCTCTGATCCAATGACTGACTTCCTTATCTTCCATCTCTGATCCAATGACTGACTTCCTTATCTACCCTCTCTGATCCAATGACTGACATACTTACCTTCCATCTCTGATCCAATGACTGACTTCCTTACCTCCATCTCTGATCCAGTGACTGACTTCCTTACCTTCCATCTCTGATCCAATGACTGACTTCCTTACCTTCCATCTCTGATCCAATGACTGACTTCCTTACCTTCCATCTCTGATCCAATGACTGACTTCCTTACCTTCCATCTCTGATCCAATGACTGACTTCCCTGTCTTCCATCTCTGATCCAATGACTGACTTTACTATCATCCATCTCTGATCCAATGACTATCTTCCCTGTCTTCCATCTCTGATCCAATGACTATCTTCCCTATATTCCATCTCTGATCCAATGACTGACTTCCCTGTCTTCCATCTCTGATCCAATGACTGACTTCCCTATCTTCCATCTCTGATCCAATGACTGACTTCCCTATCTTCCATTTCCCAGGAATCTTACGGTGAGGGCAAGATCATCACGAGACCTTGGGAAGAGGAGGAAATTTGGGGGTCCTTCCGTCGATGGCATGTCCTTTTCTTGTCATGTTTCACTGGCCTCGCTATAAGTAAGTACTGTTTCTTATTTCTTTTGGAGTGTTAGAATCTTAATTCAACTCATAATTTCTAAAACGCAATGAAATAATTTTTAATTTTTTTTTCAGGTTACCAGGATAACTTCTGTAAGGAATGATAGGAAATAAGGTGTTCATTTTAGATGTGACAGGTTCTGTTCTTTCTTATAGTTACTTAATTAATCCTGATGTTGATTCTAAAAGTTGCTAGTCACGGATTTCACAGACAAATTGAAAAAAGAAAATCAGTATTCAAGCTCATATTAGCAAAGAAAACCAATGAGAAAGTTACAATCCACCACAGAATAGCATACGGCCAGAGAGAGAGAGAGAGAGAGAGAGAGAGAGAGAGAGAGAGAGAGAGAGAGAGAGAGAGAGAGAACCCATAGGTGGGAACGAATAAGAAAATAAAACAATATAGAAATCAATGAAGAAAGGATACAATAAATAATAATACTGAATAAAAGTACTATGGCCGCCAGATGTTGAGACCTAGGGAATGTTATGGCCAGTCAAGAGGCTCATTAAGCTGGCCCATCAGTCAGTCAGGAACCGTTTGAATTGGGACATTTCCCTATTCCCTATACTGCCGTCAAATGGTCTGAATTGAACCATCCCTGAAAAACATTACATTATCCACCCTATGACAAAGGCAGACTAACCATCACAACAGATGTACGAGTTTATCAAGTTTATAATTGGATTTTGAGTATCTAGGAATCCAAAACTTTCACAGCATCACTGACAGCTGAGAGAGAGTAAGGAAGAACGAAAGCATACAGAAAAACACAAAAAGTCCGCTACAAAATATGCAACTTTAATTTTCTGGTAAATTTCATGAAAAATTTATTCAATAGACATACACACACATTACATACATGTGTGTGTGTGGCGGAACTCTGCAAATAGTCAAAAGGTTTTCCCAAAGTTATCAAACATTATTCGCCTTCACTAATGCAAGTCTTTTGTATGTCAACTCCAGAACAGCCAGAGAACAGAGAGATCTAAAACGGCATCTTAGGTGGTCGACATACTTCGCTGCAAACCCTCTCAGTAACGAAGAAACTTTTGTTTACTTTCTCCATCAAAGGTAAAAGCTTTTCGCCTGGAGAGAATCGATTCACGATCACCCAGCTCGAAGCCTCTTGTTATTATTCTCAGCATCTCCTCGGTAATAGTTTCATAACTGATGCATTCATCTCAGGGGAATTCAGCTAATCGAGAGTGCTTGAAACATGACTAGAGTTTAAGTATGCAACGCTACAACATTTATATCTTTTAAATTATGTTAAATTTAATTTTCTTCCTTTTAAAATAATGCGAAACCTTCATCACTCCCCTTCAAGTTCTTCAAAACTGAATTGTAATTATATTCCCTGACAGACATACTTTCAGTGCTAGAAAAACAATATATCTAAATGTCTGAAAAAAAGAAAATGACGATGCTGAGGAACAGAGATAGGAATGTAAAGAGAGACTCTTAGATTTCATTAAGAGAGCGCCAAGCTCAACCAGGCTTCCCATGGAGCGGAGCAGTTCCCAAACGCGTTCCATCATGTTCAGTCGCGTCGTCGCGAGTTGGTCGTCCTTATATATATCGAGGGAAGGGGATTCAGGGAATCGTCATTGGCCGTCTATTGACTTTTCCCTTTCTAATTACGGGAAACTCTTCTCTCCAACATAGAGGAAAAAAAGAAAAGAAAAAGAGAGAGAGAGAGAGCAAAAAAAAAAAAAAGAGGACCGTAATTTCATTAAGGCACCAGTAGATAAACTGATCTCGCTGAAGGTATCTCTCGTTTTCATTTTATCTAAAATGTTTGTGACATCACACGGGAATGAACGTTAAAAAAAAAAACAAGTTTAACAGACATGTCATTTACTGTTGAACAAGATATTTTTACAGATATAAAGTACCAAGAACTGATACTTTTTTTCAGCCAACTGTAGATTTGAAAATCAGTTTTTCATAGTAACGTTCTTATCCAGTCATTGGTTCCCTTAGCGACTGATAATTGTGAATGATTTGTACTTTGGCTTTAAAAACAATTCATTTGGACAACTTTGAATACTGTACTCTTTCAAACTTGCGAATCCGCCTACGCCTTTTGATAATTCTATGAAATCCAAGGCTATTGAAATATATTCTATAAGGAATGATGACGATGGAATTGGACTAAAACTAAGACACGACCAGATACTCATTATCGAAGGACTATTATTTAATAATGTCTTGTGCCTACAGACACACACACATATATAAACTTCCATTATTATTTCTGAAACTTATGACAGACTTTGGAAAGTTGTAGTGAGTGACAATGAGGCCCTTAAACCAAGCAGTAAGGTTACGTAGAATCCTAAGGAAAATCTGTTTTGAAATTATTACTATTATTTTTTTAATTCCTCTTCCTTGAAAATGAAGTGGTAGTCCGTCAGTGCACCTCAAGTGGTGCACTGTAGGCATTACTTAAGGGTCTTGCAGCGTCCCTTCAACCCCTAGCTGCAACCTCTTTCATTCCTTTTACTGTACCTCCGTTCACATTCTCTTTCTTCCACGACTTTCCACCTTCTCTAACAACTGTTTCGTAGTGCAGGCAACTGCGAGGTTTTCCTCCCGTTACAGTTTTAAAACCGCCTTTACTCTCAATTTCCCTCTCAGCGCTGAATGACCTCAGCTCCCAGCGCTTGGCGCTTGCCCAAATTCTATATTCTACTCTCGATACTAGTAAACTTTGTTTTTTCAATTAAAAAATGTTATCTAATTATTTTCTAACTTCTGTTCAATGTCCATGCAACTGGTAAACTTCATTTTCTCAAGAAAGAAAAAAACAGAAAAAAATGTTTCTTTGCCTTAGCACCTGGGGAAATCAAGTCAAATTTTACGAGGCCATCACAGGAGTTATCATAAGCACAGAGAGAGAAGCGTTGTTCCATAACTTCTTGCAGGAACTTAGCTTTGATATTTTTTCGAGGTAACCTTAACTTCTGGATTTTTTTTGGTTCAGCGTTCAAGGGTTTTGGTAAATTGAAAATGTTGCATTTGGGAATATCTGTATTATTATTATTATTATTATTATTATTATTATTATTATTATTATTATTATTATTATTAAAAAATGATCATACAAACATGTGGAACACGATGAAAAGGCCATCAGCTTATCCATAAAGACTTAAATAAGAAGCAAATAAATAAATTACACACACACACACACACACACACACACACACACACACAACACACATATATATATATATATATATATATATATATATATATATATATAGTATAATGTGTACATACAATATATACATATATGAGAAACAGTTCAGAAAAAGCGACAACAAAAGTCAATACAAAAGGGAACGAGGAGCAAAGACGTCTAATCAGTCTCAGAAAAAAAAAAAAAAAAAAAAACCCGCTAATAAGATCTGTCGCAAATTCCGCGAAAATGTTTCAGAATATCGCCATTTACTTTTTCCGCTTCGATGGAGGTGTTTGAAATTATCACGAGAGTTACTTTCGTGGTGATAACGAGGGATCCGGGTCAAAAGAAATGGTGGGCAGTTTTCCAACAAGTACCTACTATAGTAGATTCACATCAATCGTGCATTTGATCTAGGCCAGTCCTTACGACGCTTCTGATTGACTGTTGATAAGCCAATCACAGGGCTGGAAACTCTCAATCTCTCTCGAGAGTTCACATAGGTAGGATCTATGTTTCACCTCTCCTGAGGAATACGTCTTTCAGGAGAGGTGGAATATACATCCTACCTATGCGAACTCTCGTGAGAGACTGAGTTTCCAGCCCTGTGATTGGCTTATCAACAGGCAATCAGGAGCGTCGTAGGGGACTGGCCTAGACATCAAATGCACGGTTGATGTGAATATACTACAGCACTACATCAGAGTTAGCTACCTCCTATTTCTTCCATTTGGATCTAAGGCTTTGCAGTGACTGACAAGCGTATCCAAAAAAAAGGTGACGAATACGAGAGGTGAAGAGGCCACTGTGGATATCACAATGACATCCGTAGAGAATGCTGAATAAAATTAAGAGTAGATTAAGGGTCGTACTTTGACATTAGGACCATAATTTTGGAAACATGTTTTTCGGCAAACTTTTGTCTTCCTCAGTAGACAATAAATTTACCGACGGTCACTACCTGGATGGGCAACCATCAATGAATGACAGATGCCACTGGTACATAGGTTCCTTTGACTGATCACTACTGAACCTTAGTGTTTTACATAATTCTGTCGACAAATATTTGTATAACACAAGTGGCTAACGCTTTTACTGATTATGCAGTTGCCTTGCGTATTAATCGATATATATATATATATATATATATATATATATATATATATATATATATATAAATATATATCGATTATGCAAGGCAACTGCATAATCAGTAGAAGCGCTAGCGACTTGTATTATATATGTATATATATATATATATATATATATATATATATATATATATATATATATTAAAAAAAGTATATAAGGAACAAAGAAAGAACTTTACTACACTTTTATAAGTCCTGCACTGGTATGAAACCAACCATCCCCGGAAATCTTCAGATATATACCTCACGCTAAGACACAATGAGAATTCATGGGTGAAATGACTAACTTTCTTCAGCGTCGTTACAAAATAAGACAAAAACTTATAAAAAGTAACAGAAATAACTTTACCACACTTGTAAAGGCAGCGTACAAGCAAGGTGCTGTTCCGCTATGAAAACAACCATCCCACCGAAGAGCTTTAAGCCTATAGGCCTCTACCTTTCGCTAAGACGCAATGGGAATTCAAGGAAGAAATTACTGTTGACCTTTTCCTACGTTACATAAAAAAAGGACAATAAAAACTAAAGAAAGAGGAAAATTCCGTAACGGAGGGGACATTAAGAAATAAAGAAAAGTCTATAAAGGATGAAATCTGAGGAAACTGGCCGCGCAAGGGTGCGTCAACAAACATCACTGGGAGCAGCCGCCGCAGCTGCCCTTGAAGCAGCAGTTCGGTTCACAAGCAGGACGAAAACCAATTTCAGCGGCTGTTGCGATTAAAAGTGTGTTTATTACGCAGAGATTACGTAATCGA
>NC_087218.1:18571427-18583927 GCF_015104395.2 Macrobrachium nipponense | reverse complement strand
GTCACGTGGTTGATTTGCCAACCCAACTATGTCTGGTTGATTCTCTATCTTTTAAAGCTATCTGTACATTGATTAAAGTTTTTTTTATTTATTTCTTTTTTAATTACAAAGGCGCTGTCCCACGAGGCTTCTGTTAACCAACACACCCACTATCTCATGATAACAAAACCGGACTGACCGTAATTACGAGAAGTTCATTATAAAAGGGAAACTGCTGTAATTAAAGCTACTACGAATATCCATTAGGATATTCGTATATGCATATACTCGTATATAACGCCATTCCTAATATCTATTTCGAAATGCTACATGTTAATAATAACCGAACGTATTGCTGCGATCGTTCCAGGAATGAATAAAAGGCAATGACCAACCCTTTTATGGCACGCTTCCAGAAATTAATTTAGTCAGGAGTATGACCATCTGGAGTAAAAAGCATCGTTGTTTACCCCCAACCATCCTAATCATTGCGTGCGGTCCGGGAAAAATAAACAAACAACAGACGTGTCAAATTCAGTAATGTTACGCCCAACGTCCAGAGGGTTACGGCCTTCTCTGGAACTCGGTTAGGTGCTTCCCTGGAACTCGGTTACGGCCACTTTTACGACGCGTTTTCAGGGGCGCATTCTGGCAAAAGTACGAGGAGACAGAAGCAGCGTAGGTGGAGAGAGCCCTCCTTTAAGAGGGACGACTAATGACCTCCCGGATAAAGTACAGTTATAACGAGAGCTTCTGGACACTAATCACTACTAACATGAACGTTTCCAGGGGCCTATTCAATAGGAAGTACCAGCAGATAGGAATAGCATCGTGGGATAAGGTATCCCTCCAGGACTTGATATCTTTTCTAATGAATTATCGACGTGATAGGAGAGACTCTTTGGATATATCAATGTGTTACGGAAGAGTCGAAGAGGGCCCGAGAGAGAGAGAGAGAGAGAGAGAGAGAGAGAGAGAGAGAGAGAGAGAGAGAGAGAGAGAGAGAGAGAGCTGAATAGAAATTAACTCTGTATACAAAACTGTTCAGATATCTGTTACTTGATGAGCTGATGTTTTAGATATTTTCAACTATTAAAAACTACCATAACTTGATTCTTTATCAGTGCTTTCCAGGTTAATAGCACCCCAGATATTAAAGTTAACATTTTAAAGAGACACAGAAAGTTAGCTAGGAAAACCCTAGTCATCCGTAATATCTAGTTTGAAAATCTTCCAGGCAGATATAAGGAATTATTCATCGGTCCAGAATTTATCTCTAACAATGAAACTATTGTTATAAAAAATGCACAATTATATATTAAAGTATATTACTATGTAAAGAAACAAAGGCTTTCTAACACCTGAACGGTGTTCCTCATCACTGTTGACGTTAAAATGTAAAGTGAGTGGATAGTTTCCTTCTTTACATTTTAACGTCTACACTGATGAGGTACACCGTTCAGGTGTTCGAAAGTCTATGTTTCTTTGCATAGTAATATACTTTAATATATAATTGTAGATTTTTTCAAAAAAGATTGGTCTTCTCGAGACCGTGAATTTCTTAACAATGAGACTATTATAGTAATACACCTACAAGTCTTCCATCTCATAGCATCCACGATCATCTTCCTAAAAAGTTCGAATAAAACAGTCAACGACAAGTAGAGAGAAACGCGGCAAACTCAACATCTTAAGAAAATCAAGTTAATGAATCAAAATATCTTAGCGATTCCTTTGTTCAAAAATTAAGTTTCCCTGGAGGGTGTGGAGAACTTGTTGCCGTCAATTACTGATTTTCATGGCCACCCTGTGGTAGGGGTGTAAGAATACCACCAACGTAGGTCCTGCGGGTCGTAAAAGGCTACTAAAAGGACAGCTGCTGCCTTGCAGTCTTACTTTTTTAGTAAAAGGCTAGGCCCACCGCCAATAACTGTGGCAACTGCTGCCTTGCAGTCTTACCTTTTAGTAAAAGGCTAGGCCCACCGCCAATAACTGTGGCAACTGCTGCCTTGCAGTCTTACCTTTTAGTAAAAGGCTAGGCCCACCGCCAATAACTGTCGGTTGCATTAGGCAACCGACCCCTTAGTGTAGGGATAACGGTGGGAAAGACCGACATTTATGTAGATCTTTGTGAGCTGTAAGTCATCCTTTATGAAATCGTTGGAACTTTGCGATGTATGTTCAACAGCTAATCCCCGTCCCTCCACAACCACTATGCATCATTCTGCTAAATTTCTTAACTGTTAATAGCATAACGTATAAAAACATCTCTCAGATCAGTGGAAAATATCTATGAACGCTTCCAATAAAAGACGTCATGATCTAGATATTCCTCTGCTACTGCCCACTAGTTTATTCTGATACTAAAACTATAACATTCAGGAATACGGATAATATTTCAGCATCATTGCGATATCACCTTTAAGCCTGTCCTGATGGTCCTATGGATTAGCAAAGCTAAATATTTAATCTTAATTACGGAGCCTGAGAAACGTTAGATGCGTCGCGCTCACATGGTAAAATGAATATGAAAACAGTAATGTAAAAGGTAAAATAATCAAAGAAATATATTCTTTGCTACTGGTGCCTAAGTAACTGCTACCCTGTCAATTCAGGAACTTTTTTATTTAACCTTTTTCCCTTCATTTAGGCCTTGGAATTCTCTTACTGATTCTATTGTACCGATTGTCTATCATTCTGGTCTTTTTAGTTCCTGTAAGCAGCTATCGGCTGCCTATCAGCCGGCTTCCAGATAGTAAAAACGAAATAATATCATGAAACTATGATCCTTCCTCAGAGGATAGATTAATTTCAGTAATAGCATTTAGCGAAACATCCCGAGTCCTTTTCAAAATACAATACTGGTCGACCCTTAGGGGACTTTTGAGTGAAAAAAAAAAAAAAAAAAAAAACTTTCATCCCGTTTTCTTTTTGGATTTGAGGTAACTTCACCAAGTACTGTTTCTCTAGAGGAGCCCGTAAACGTGCTTCAGGGCATCACTGGTTTTATATACCAGCTGTCAGAAACCTCAGATCTCCTGGGACAAGATCTATATACTCGTAATCTATAGATCTTGTCCTGGGACCATTAAAATCAACAATAGAAATTCATCGTTCCCTGGGGCATAAAGCGAGAATGTTATATTCCAGTTATGGAGGTCCCACCTACACCTTTGTCTCCTCCCCTACCCCCCCGCTTCTCTCTGTCTCTCATTTTCTGTTTTCTTATCAAGCGAAGGATTCCCGCGGGATGTTGTGTAACAGTCGTGTTCGATATTCTTTTCATTGCTGTATTACCTGATGCGATATATACGCACGTCTCGAGTCAGCGGGACCCCTTTTCGTTTAAACTTTGATCCTTCAATAGAATCTGCATCCATCTACGTATTTTTCTGCTCCTTTCAAGCAAGCGCTTTTCTTGCACCTGGGAATTTCCAGCTAGATTATGACTGACACGCAGTGATACTCTGGATATAGTCAAGATGAGCTACGTACGTGGGTCGTAGGGTCTGGGTGTTCAAAACAAGGCCCACCAGTCCAGTCCATCCCCTCGTAGTGCCTTCAACATTGTTACCTTCCCAAACAGGGTCTTTAGGGAAGGACAAGCTTATCTCCTCCCAGTGCCACCAACAAGGGTCGTATAATTGATCACCTCCACATACAGTCGCAGCATCCGCATTGTCCTCCGGCTTGAATGGGGCTGTTTCTCAGCCAAGCGTTCGTGGTAGGACAATATTGTCTGGGCGCCAGATATCCCCTGGAGACGCTCTCTTCCTCCTACAAAGAGAATACTCACTCACTGTCTCCTCCTCCTCCTCCTAGGTATTTGGGACAGTCTTGATGCTCCATTTGCTCTAACGTCTTCGCTCCACATAAGACGCACCTACAGACCTACAGAGCATGGATCTGTAGACCTGTCATCAGGTGGCAGGGAATGTTTTGATAGTCCCATTCCCAAGACTGAGAATTGGCTCGTGATAGTTCTATAAAGTTGTGGTGGAGTTCTTGATCAAATATATATTGCATATCTTTGTAATAATTCTCAATGACCATTTAACTTGGAGATTTACTCAGATTTTTGGGTAAGCTTGTCACATAGCATAAGACCCAAATGGAGAAAATGTTTGTCATCAGGGGCACCCGCAGCTTATTTTCCAAGGGGGTAGGGGGCAAATCTTAATACATACATGGATTGAATATAGTATAGAATTAAGGTCAAAGGCCAAGCACTGTGACCTTGGAGGAATAATAGTTATGAGGGTATATGCGCGGAAATGGAGGGCAGTCAAAGGTTTGAAAGGTGTACCAGGATGGAAACCTCAAAGCAGTTGCACTGTAAATCAATTGTTAGGAGAGGGTGGAAAAGAAGATGGGGGAAAGAGAATAAGACACGTGGTACAGTAAAAGGAACGAAAGGGGTTGCAGCTAGGGGCAGAAGGCACGCTGCAAAGAACCTTACCCCCCTACGAGATTCAGCCTTGTGGTAACCCAAAATATAACCGCACACGAAAGGTCAGGTAGCCCGTAGTTTTGTAAGACAGGAAATGAGACAGTTACCTATTATCTCGTCAGCAAACTTGCGAAGCACAGTGAATTCCTGGGACTAAGGTTATCGATTGTGACGTAAACAAAATTGCATTTTATATTTGCTCTCTCTTCTTGAAGTGTTTTAGAAAAGACGTCGATGAACTATTTTTAAAAATACCTTCTAGCGGCGTAAGTTTATGATTATTTGATGGAATTCGTTCTCGTTTTTTAAAGCTTCATCATTTTTGTGCCATGTTTATGAAAACGACGTGTGTGAATTTACCGCTCTTGAAAGAAATGAAACGCGAGGCTGTTTCAATCTGAGTTTTTTTTTATATAATATTTTCTTTTACTCAGAGGATAATCCTTCCTCTCCTCAAAGAGGAGTGAGCTTTATTTCTCTTTTCACATTTCCTTTGCCACAACTTCCGTTTTGAATATTTCTTTTTTATTAAATGAAATAAAAAGCTCTCGCTTTTTCCTTTTAGACACTGCCGTTTAGTTCATGTTTTTTATGTCTCGAATATATATATATATATATATATATATATATATATAATATATATTATATATATATATATATATTTGCTTTCCCTTTCATTCCCATATATTAGATTTCATGTTCCTCTGATGGACATGAATATCAAATTGTTCTTTCTTCCTCTTCAGTGACTGGTTTATACGACTGCTTTCGATATTTCTAGAAGTGATTTTGCCATTGTTGGAGATAAACGCTACCAATTCAGTGAATAAAAATCTTTCGACACACTCACGCACTAGTATATACTCGTGTGCATACACACACGCACACACACATATATATACATCTGTGTGTATATATATATATATATATATATAGTATATATATATATATATATATATATATATATAGAAACTACTCGTCTCATTTTTACCGAATACGCACGTAGTGACTGTAAAAACCACTATGCCATCTGAAATCTGAACTTCCCGATTTCTTCACATTCTGGATGCACTTGTCTCCGCAAAGCCTAAAATCCAAATAAGCAATATTATGGAGAAATTCTAGCACCCGCAGAGGTTCGAACTCACATTCGGGCTATCAGAACGAGGTAACGTTACCTCCCGCACCATCGCCATCTATGTAGTAGGTGACCGGAGAGCTTACTACTCTTGCTGCTGTTTTTTCATGCGTTGGATCGCTCGCGACATCTCCTGTTTACTGAATGTCTGCAAACTTTCCACCTTCCTAAAATCGTAGGTTTGAATCGGCGAACTGTTAAAAATGGCTAAAGCTGTTGCGTTTGCTGTCTCTGCAGAAGCGGTTTGTTTGAGTTATTCAAAAGGAAACCTTTTCCTACGTTGTAGAGTTTATTTGGACAACTGAAGACAGCAGTTTATGTGAAACTCGAGAAGTCGTTGCTTCTGTTATTTCTTCACATTCTGGATGCACTTGTCTCCGCAAAGCCTAAAATCCAAATAAGCAATATTATGGAGAAATTCTAGCACCCGCAGAGGTTCGAACTCACATTCGGGCTATCAGAACGAGGTAACGTTACCTCCCGCTCTTTCAGGCATAGTTCACTGAACAGAAGAGTAAACACTAATCTATTTATTTAGAACGATGTCGTTAATTCAGACGAGTAAAAGTAATATATTTAAGTAATTTATTTTCCTGTGTGCTTTCAAATACAATCCACTACCTATTAGAACGATGGTGTTAAATCAAATGAGTCAAAACTAATCTGTTTAACTAGAACCATGGCGTGAATTCAAATAAGTAAAACTAATTTATTCAACTAATTTATTTTTCTCTGTCCTTTCAGATACCGCTCACTAACCATTATTGGAACGATGCCCTAAATTCAGACGAGTAAATGTAATCTATTTAACTACTTTCTTTTCCTGTGTGCTTTGAGATACAGTTCACTAACCATTATTGGAAGTATGTCCTAAATTCAGACGAGTAAATCTAATGTGTTTAACTACTCTGTTTTCCTGTCTGCTTTCAGATACAGTTCACTAACCATTAATTATTGGAATGACGTCCTAAATTCAGACGAGTAACTCTAATGCCCTTAAACTACTCTCTTTTCCTGTCTGCTTTCATATACAGTTCACTACCCATTATTAGAACGATATCCTAAAGTCAGACGAGTAATCTAAAGTGCTTAACTACTCTCTTTTCCTGTGTGCTTTCAGATACAGCTCACTGGCCATCATTGGAACGATGTCCTAAATTCAGACGAGTAAAACTTATCTATTTTCCTGTCCCCAGCAATGTTCTTCTGCTGCGTGTTCAAGTGCCGAGTGCCTCGAACCAAGCAGGAGATCGAAGCCAACTTCGTTCGAAGGAATTTGGCCAAGAAATTCCACCAACAGCTGAAAATCATCCACAATTCAGAGATGGACGAAATGGACCTGCTGAAAGGTAATGCCGTAGGGAACTGCCAAATTGGATTTGCACGACATAGATAGATTTGCTGAAGGGTGACACACGTGAATGGCTCAATCACGTTTGACATGTTTATAGTTACTGCTGAATATAATATTTAGTTACTGTTAACTCAAGCTTTTATTTAAATAGGACCAAGACTCGTCAGGAGAAGTAAACCAGTTGTGATTTGGATTTGCATTAAAGGAAGTGTTCGTGTAAATTTGTGCTTGTGTTTGCAGCTGGTCAATATGTACGTATTTATGAATGTAAATTAAATATCACATACATATTTCATAGATTAAATATTCAGTTGGTAAATATTATGGCTCTCTCTCTGTCTGTATATATATATATATATATATATATATATATATATATATATATATATATATATATATATATATATATGGTGGATGGGCAGCTCCTGTATTATGACATTATTTTTGTATGGTCATGTAACTCTTTTGCCTTTGTAAATATTTCTCTGACATATATCATAGTGGGTTTTACGCACGTTTATAGTTGATCGATTTTATCCATGTATATATATATATATATATATATATATATATATATTATTATATATATATATATACATGGATAAAATCGATCAACTATAAAACGTGCGTAAAACCCACTATGATATATGTCAGAGAAATATTTACAAGGGCAGAAGAGTTACATGACCATACAATAATACATAATATAGGAGCTGCCCATCCACCTTAATGCCAAGCCTGATAGAAGTCTAGAAAATAAGAGTGAATTTAATTCAAGCTGTCAGTGTGACTTTCTTCAATCAGAAAAAAGTCTAATTCAGGCTTCTTTATAATGTCTGGAATTATATGTCAGCACTTCAATATGACTATCCGCACATTCCTAGAGAAGCCCAAAATCTACGTAATTTACCTGCTCTTAGGTTGCGTTTACAACAAGCGAATCGAGTAGATTCAATTCATGAAGAATCAACACAAGTCATGATTCGTCTTGATTCGCCACACTAATTTAAACGTAACCGGTTACACCAAGCCAATCTATACTCGGTTTTTTTCCATCTGTCCATCCGCCTGTGGTGTTTTCGCATGGTAACACTGCATCCCGGGCTTTAAATAGTTACGCTATGTGTAAGTTTTAGGTAAATAAAAGGATATCTGGGTGTACATTTGCAAGTGAAAAGTGTTTTAATAATTTCTTGTATGCGAAATACATCGTTAATATTCGAAATAGGATATTATTTAAAGCCCGGGACGCAGTGCTACCATGCGCAAACACCACAGCCGGATAGACAGATGGAAAAAAACAGAGTATAGCCAATTCAACTCATGCCGATTCGCTTGGTGTAAATGGTCACATTGAAATAAGTGTGGCGAATCAAGGCGAATCACGAATTGTGTTGATTCTTCATGAATTGAAGCGATTCGATTCGCTTGCTGTAAACGCAGCCTCAAGATGAAGGTGTTTATTAAAGCAGCAGTGAGGAATTTACATAAGAAAATTACAGATGAATGTCCAGAGTTCATTAATACAGTCTAAGTATACGGCAGCCTTAGTATGGGAAAGTGTAACCTCGTAAACAATTCAACGATAATCCAAGATGGATGACACGGGGCCCATTTTTTTCAAAAGTCAAGATAGCTGACAGGTGGTTATTGTTTGCAAATAAATAACATGGTTATCTAGCGTCAGTTTTCATTCTTATTGTTGAATATTTTCGCTTGCTCGATTACCGTAAATTGTGTGAGCACTTATTGGCTAATTTTCGCTTGCTTGATAAGCGTAAATTGTGTGAGCACTTATTGGCTAATTTTCGCTTGCTTGATAAGCGTAAATTGTGTGAGCACTTATTGGCTAATTTTCGCTTGCTTGATAACCGTAAATTATGTAAGCACTTATTGGCTAATTTTCGCTTGCTTGATAAGCGTAAATTGTGTAAGCACTTATTGGCTAATTTTTGCTTGCTTGAAAAGCGTAAATTGTGTAAGCACTTATTGGCTAATTTTCGCTTGCTTGATAAGCGTAATTTGTGCAAGCTCTTATTTGCTAATTTACCTTTTGCTCAGAGTCTTTGCTGTTGATGCCTTTGCAGCCGTGATGTCACTATCAGCTCAATCACCGAATGAATCAATATACTTTTAATTTACCAGCCGAAGTTATAAACGACACGGGAGTTCCGTTCCAAATCAAGCAATAATGACTTGTATTATAATTTGGCTTTATGGAGGCGGATTCCGTCATCACCGCGGGTCTGACGTAGCCGTCGCGACATAACGGAAATTAATTGTAATTCCGGCGATACGTTAGCGCTGCCATAAAATGAAATGGCCTCTCTGGACGAAATTTAAATCCGAGTTTTAAATTAGTGGTTTAGCTCGATTTTTTTTTAAAGAAACTGTTTTCTAATTTTCTGTCTTCATTTGTTCTTGGGGGGGGGGGGGGGGGAGGGGGGGGGGGGGGGAGGGGGCGTTATTCCTTAGTGGAATGAAATGGAACAGAAAGACTGGGTCAAAGCCCAAGCGCTGGGACCTATGAGGTCGTTCAGCGCTGAAAAGGAGTTGAGAGTATAAAAGGTTTGAAAGGCGTAGCAGGAGGAAAACCTCTTACTGGCTGCTGTGGAGCAAGAGCCCGTGCAAAGCTGGCTAAATCTAAATCCGGGAAAACCTCGCAGCTGCTCTATGAAATAACTGTTAGAGAGGGTGAAACGACGGAAGTAAAAGAGAATATGAACGGAGGGACAGTCAAAGGAAAAGAAATGGGTTATAGCTATGGACCTTAGGGACACTGCAAAAACCCTTAAGTAATACCCACAGTGCACCGCTCGAGATGCACTGACTGCATTACCTTCCTACGGGGGTTTTCTTCCTTAGTGATTCCAACTTCGTTTTATTCAGAAACTTCCTTAGGGCTTCTGAAATTCTTCTTTTCTGCTAAGAACGTAAAGCAATGCCCACAGTGCACCGCGTTAGTTACACTGACGACATCACATCCCCACCGGCCCCCGCCACCCACCCCTCCCCACGGAGGTTTATTCCTTAGTGATTTCAACTCTGTTTCTTCGTAAATTCTTTTCGTTTAGGAAGTTCTTTTCTGTGATCCTCCCGCTTATGCCTCACTTAACCCCCACCCCCCGCGTTTTTAAACCCTTTCCTCAACACAAATTCATCTCCTAAATTAAATTTTTTTTTTATTTTATTTTTTATATTTTCTTCGCCCGGAAAAATTCATCCCTTAAATTAACTTTTTTTATTTATTTTTTTACTTTTTTTTCCCGCCCCGAGAAGTTCACCTCTCAAATTAACTTTTTAATTTATTTTATTTTCTTTTATTTTTTCCGCCCCAAAAAATTTATCTCTTAAATTAACTTTATTTTATTTTTTATTTTTTTTTCCGCCCCGAAAACTTCATCTCTTAAATTAACTTTTTTTATCTATTTCATTTTTTATTTTTTTTTCCGCCCCGAAAACTTCATATCTTGAATTAACTTTTTTATTTATTCTTTTCTTCCACCCGGAAAAATTCATCTATCAAATTAACTTTTTAATTTATTTTTTTCCTCCCCGAAGAATTCATCTCTTAAATTAACCTTTTTATTTATTTTTTCTTCCGCCTCGAAGAATTCATCTATTAAATTTCTTAATTTTTTCCGCCACGAAAAATTCATCTCTTACATTAACTTTCTTATTTATTTTATTTTATTTTATTTTTTCCGCCCCGAAAAATTCATCTCTTAAATTAACTGTTTTATTTATCTTATTTTTTTATTTTTTTCCGCCCTGAAAAATTCATCTCTTAAATTAACTTTCTTATTTATTCAATTTTATCTTATTTTTTTCCGCCCAGAAAAAAATCATCTCTTAAATTAACTGTTTTATTTATCTTATTTTTTTATTTTTTCCGCCCCGAAAAATTCATCTCTTAAATCAACTTTCTTATTTATTTTATTTTATCTTATTTTTTTCCGCCCCGAAAAAACCATCTCTTAAAATAACTTTCTTATTTATTTTATTTTTATTTTTTTCCGCCCCGAACCTTCCCCTGTCGATCGCGACCATTAGTCAAAGGCGTCAGCTTCTTGACACCTGCGATGGGAGATCAGGTGATTGATCGGTCGCTAAAGTGGCTTTTCCGATTGGCGTTTCCGAGGGGAGTTTTCATTCATTCTTCGGTTCATTCATCGCTCATTACTACGGGGGGGGGGGGGGGGGGGGGGGGGGGGGGGATAGGGGAAGATGGGTGTCGGGGTTAAGCCAATGGAGTAACCCGTTGTTTGGAAGAAGTCACTCAGGTTTATGGTGAGGGAGTCTGCGATTTTACTTCCCATAATTAAACAGAAAAATATCAGATAATGTTAGTGATTGTAATTAATAGCGATAGATTAGAATAGAATATAGAATTGAGGCCAAAGGCCAAACGCTGGGACCAATGAGGTCATTCAGCACTGAAATGGGTACTGATAGTAAAAAGGTGCAACCGAAGGAAAACCTCGCAGTCGCACTTTGAAACAATTAGCAGGAGAGGGTGGAAAGAAAAATGGAAGAAAGAGACTATGAAGGGCGATACAGTAAAAGGGATGAAAGGGGCTGCAGCTGGGGACCCATGGGACGTTGTAAAGAACCTTGAGTAATGGTGATGAATATTATCAATATCATTATTATCATGCCACGGAATAGAATACTTATATAACACCCAGGTGATAAGTCGAGTTAAGAGACGAAAGTTTGAGTAAAACGCTTTATTTTTATCACAAAACGTTCGAAAGAGTGAATCCACAAAAGCAAACAACGCTGGAAAATATTTCAGAGGCTTTTAGGCAAACGGGAAAATTACTGCAACAACAAGAACAAGAAGAAGAACAAGAAGAAGAAGAACAACAACAATAATAATAATAATAATAATAATAATAATAGAGGCTAAACCACACCTCAGAAGCCGATATCATATTTTAACGTAACTTGCCCTTCTTTCAATATAATAATAATAATAATAATAATAATAATAATAATAATAATAATAATAATAATAATAATAATAACAATAATAATAATAATGATAATAATAATAATACCAAAAGATTTATGCCAGGGATACTTAGCCAAGTCACCTTTTTAACAGGGCTGCTACTAATTTGGATTCTCCCATTTGATGTGACCTTAGGGGGCCGTTATTAAGAAATATAGGTTTCCCTGGGCGCAGGCAGAAACTGTAGGACTACTGTTTTAGATATCTTAGGATATATCATTAGGACGTCTATTCAACTGAAGGATGATCCTTCCTTTAACCAAAAGTGGGAGGATGGCAATAATGATGTTCCTGATGAAATGTGTATATATTTTTTAATTAGCCCTGTAGGATATCTTCTTTGGACAGCCCTGTAGGATGCCATCTTACTTTCATAGTGCAACTGCTTTGAGGTTTTCCTCCTGTTACAACTTTCAAACTTTTAACTATCAAGTTCCGTTTCAGCGCTGAATGACTTCACAGGTCCCAGTGCTGGGCCATAGGCCTAAATTCAATATTCAGTTCAGTTCAGATATCACCTCGTGGTGGGGAGAGGCTTCCTGCTACCAGAGACGTAAGAAAT
>NC_087218.1:18558927-18566427 GCF_015104395.2 Macrobrachium nipponense | reverse complement strand
TGAACTGGCCAAATACAGAAGATATCATCCACGTACCTAAACCAAATAACTTTTTGGGGCAAAATTCTTGGTAAGAGTTTTGTCTCAAAAAATTCCATGTAAATATTGCTAAGGACAGGAGATAAGGGATTACCCATAGCCATGCCAAACTTTTGTACAAAAAATTCCCCATTGAAACAAAATTTACTATCTTTGATACATAACCTTATGAGACTAATGAGATTTGCTACCTTGGAGGGAATGTCATGTGACGCTCTATTTTCCTCTTCCAAATATTCAAGTAAGTCATCTACAGGCACTTTTGTAAATAAAGAGACAACATCAAAACTAACCATATTAAAATCATAATTCAAATTTAAACTATTCAATTTGTTTATAAAATCAACATTGTTTTTAACATTCGTGTTAGAAATATTTCCTACCAAAGGAGTAAGAATTTTACAAGCCATTTAGATAAATTATACGTAACTGAGCCCACTGAACTAATGATTGGTCTGATAGGGTTATTGATTTATGTGTCTTGACTAAACCATACATGTAAGGTAGGAGGCGCATTGCGGTGTAAACTGTTTAATTAAATGGTCCAAGCCCTTCAAAATGGATTTAATTTTGTTTATTAAAATGGGAGTTAACTGTCTGTGGTAGGTTAAGACCTCAGTTTCGTATAAGTATCAGTGTCATTTAGCAATGTCATTATTTTACTTATATAGTCACTTTTATTCATTATTACCACTGATCTTGTTTGTACCTGAGGCCTTCCTCTCCAATTGTACTTTAGTAGCTCCTTGACGATGTCTGAATAAAGACGAAAGCGCTTGGATTTCTGACTATCATTTTCCCGTGGTATTCGCTTATATATATATATATATATATATATATATATATATATATATATATATAGATATATATACATATACAATATAATTTTATCCCATTTCAACTTAGTGCTATATATATATATATATATATATATATATATTATATATATATAACCTTGTAAATTCGTTCATAATTTTAATTTTATAACAGGGCGTTCTTCCAGGGCCAGCGCTAACTCAAAACTATTTTAATCTCCTGTAAAACCAAGATTTTTATCATTCATCTTTTTTTATATCCTTACAGGGAGCATATACGAACAAGTCGCCGTGATCATGCAAAGCCACCTTAAGCTGGTAACAAATTTCCCCTCTAGAAAAAATACTTAAACGTTCAAATGAAGAGTTAAGCTTTTAGTTCTCTGCACGTTCTGTGAATTTTTCTTGTAGGTCTATATATATATATATATATATATATATATATATATTATATATATATATATCATTCGAGCTACAAATGTGCTTTAATATCTAATTCGCTCTACCTCGGAACTGATATATTTTCATATATGTACCGAAGGGGAATTTTTAGTTGATATAATTTTCGTCACTAGGCCGTCCTGATTTCGTTCCCGTCCACTGGACGGTGGTTCGATCCCATGAGGGGACGAAATTATTATCAACTAAAAATTCTCCTTCGGTACATATATGAAAAAAATATAATAATTTCCGAGGTAGAGCGAATTAGATATTAAAGGACATTTGTATCTCGAATGATCTATATAAATCACGGTGATGTGATAATTATATATATATATATATATATATATATATATATATATATATATATATATATATACACACACACACACACACACACATATATATATATATATATAAATAGATATATATATATATATATCTATATATATATATATTATATATAAATGTATGCCCAGGATTAAGAGCCAACGATAGTGTAAGGCCAGTGTAATCTAAAAATTAAAAAAAATTAAATTTTAATTTACTAACTAAAAAGTATATTTTTTTATTAAAAAAATTATTTTAATCTGAAAATTGAAAAAATGAATTTGAATGTAATACATTTTCCTCTATTTCAGCCCCTGGAACGACTGAGGACGGAATTGAGGGCTGACTCGAGTAGCATCGCTCAGTCGGAGGCATTCTCGACCCTCTCTTTCACGCCACCACCGGTACGCCCACGTACAGAAAGGCGATCAGAATTCAACCATTGGAGTAAGAAAATGTCTTTTTTCTTTTTAAACAAAACACGGATGTATTTGATGATCTTTTTGATCTTTTTTAATCTGTGCGGATTTAAAATGGAGTTGTGGAATAGTCCTTCTTTCTTTATACTTCTTTTAAAGGAAGCTTTGTGCAAGAGGAACACAGACATATATATATATATATATATATATATATATATATATATATATATATATATATATACATATATATATATATATATATATATATATACATATCTATATATATATATACATATATATATATATATATATATATATGTAATATACATACACGTTAAGGATTTTACATCACAATTATGTAAAATCCACCTGTAGTTTTATAAATATATATTCCTTGTTAAACTGCAGATGGATTTTACATCATTGCGGACTGTATCCCCATTTTCTTAGAAGTACGACATAATACCAAGCTTCTGCTTATACTTATATATATATGGGTGTGTGTATATAGAATACACACACATATATGTATGTGTAAATATGCACTGCAAATCACTTACGATGAACTTTTATTCATTATCCTTATCTAGTCACCTATTTCACACAATGCTCAGACACATACCACGTTTCCATCATTCATCGCCATAGCAAATTAAAAATGAGTCTAGTTAGTAACACCTAAGGCCTTCAAAAAGTAGATCAAATTAACTTCAAATGTAGCGATATAAATACTACTCTCCTTACAATTATAAGAACCGAATAAAGCCGTAGTTAACGAGAATTTTAAAAGATCTTTTTCCTTTTCTTCCAGGTCTCATGAAGAAAGTTTTTTTCTTTTTTAATCTTACTCGAGTCGGTTTCGCCTTTTATTCCGCGCACGCGCATTATCAGTGGCGCGCGAAGGCTTTTATTCCGCGCATGCACATTATCAGTGACATTTCTTAGAAATTTCTGGTTGTCGTAATCAGACAACGCCTCATCTGCTTTCAGTGCAGTGCCAATTAATAAAGCATATCTGAATACTCCCAGAAAAAAAAAAACAACAAATTACATTCAAAACACTATCTTCAAGTGGCATTTGCGCATCCGATATTGTTCTGCGTCATATAAGCCATGAAAAGGATTTATGAAACCTATGTTGCCTGTATTGTGATTTATCGAGTTCGTCTGTTAAAGTTTCTTAATGAATTGGTTATTTTTCATCTTTCAAGAAGTCAACATGTCTCATTTACACGATCGCGCGTACAAACAGACATTCACACGTCTATGTGTGTGTTTATGTGTTTGTGTATGTATGTATGTATATATTAATGTTTAAATATATACATACATACATACACAAACACATAAATGCACACAGATATGTATACGTGTGTATGTCTGTATGTATGAATACACATTAATATATACGACACAGTATATTAGTTAAGTGGGTATGTTGTTTCTAGACATTACTATTTTTTCTCGGAATAAAACAGAGCAAAAGCCGAACTTTCGGGAATACATAACATTCCCTATCATCAGGGTCACTTATCCATAGAATGACACAAAAAATAAAGCGAAACAGTAAGAAAACTATACTGATGGACTAAATCTAAAAATATTTAAAACAGCTATAAAATAACAACACTTTAAAATGCATAATATAAAATAAAAAAAAGAACATAAAAACCTAAGTTAACTCCAAATCAAAACTTACAAAAGAGCAATAACTAAGTTACAAGAGATTACGTAAAAAGCAAAATAAAATTGCCGAGCAGATAGATATTAGCTAGGTATACACGCAGTGTACTATATATGCACAGCTTCACGTTTGTAAATACGAACGTGTTAAGTAATGCAAGCAACGGAATAGTGCTGCCCATAATGCCCTTTTACATAAATTTCACAAAACAAAACTAAAAATTCTTTTTTAATTCTGGAGAAAGAGAATACGATAGATGGATAAGAGAAACGACGTCCCGGGTTTTATTATTTCACGGGTGTGATTCGCCGCCATGCTTTGCTGCCCTCTGCTCTCCACAGGTGAGGGGGGAGGGGGGCGCTCGTCTAGAGAGAGAGACAGAGCAAAGAATGGGAGAAGATAAGCAAAGCATAGAAAAGAAGAAGAAGAAAGGAGGAGGAGGAGGAGGAGGAGAGGGGAGAAGGGGGAGGAGCAGGATGGAGGAGAGGAAGAAGTAAATGAAAAATTCTAACATATTGCCAATATTAGAAAACAAAACAAAACATAGAGAAGGAGGAGGAGGAGGAGGAGGAGGAGGAGGAGAGGAAGAAGTAAATGAAAAAATTCTAACATATTGCCAATATAAGAAAACAAACAAAACATAGAGGAGGCGGAGGAGGAGGAGGAGGAGGAGGAGGAGGAGGAGCAGGATGGAGGAGAGGAAGAAGTAAATGAAAAATTCTAACATATTGCCAATATTAGAAAAACCCCCCCAAACAAAACACATAGAGAGGAGGAGGAGGAGGAGGAGGAGGAGGAGGAGGAGAGGAAGAAGTAAATGAAAAATTCTAACATATTGCCAATATTAGAAAACAAAACAAAACATAGAGGAGGAGGAGGAGGAGGAGGAGGGAGGAGAGGAAGAAGTAAATGAAAAAATTCTAACATATTGCCAATATAAGTAAACAAAACAAAACATAGAGAAGGAGGAAGAGGAGGAGGAGGAGGGGGAGAAGGAAGTGGAGGAGGAGGTGGAGTAGGAGGGGGAAGGAGGAATAGGAGGAGGAGCAGGATGGAAGAGAGGAAGAAGTAAATGAAAAAATTCTAACATATTGCTAATATGAAAAAAACAAAACAAAACAGAGAAACGGAGTAAGAGGAGGAGGAGCAGGATGGAAGAGAGGAAGAAGTAAATGAAAAATTCTTACATTTTGCCAATATAGGCAAACAAAATAAAACATAGAGAGGGAGGAGGAGGAGGAGGAGGAGAATAGAAATAGAAGAGGGAGAAGAAGAAAATATAAGGAAAGAGAAGGATGAGGCGGAGGAGACAACAGGATGAGAGAGAGGAAGAAAATGAAAAAAAAAAAGTTGCGAATAACAAAATAAGAGAAAGAAAACCAGCCACAGAAAAAGAAGAAGAAGAAGAAGTAGAATAAGGAGCGACAACGGGTAGAAAAAGTGTAAGAAAAGAAAAGAAAAGAAAAAAACTGAAATGTTGCGGAAAGAAAGTGAGAGTGGGGGAGGGTGTGTGGGGCAGGGGAGGTGGGCTGGAGGAGGAGGAGGAGGAGGAGGAGGATGTTGAAGAATAGCGCGCGTGAAGGATCTGTTCTTTACACCGCGAACCTTACACCTTAGTCGGCTGCTTACGGGCAGATTCGTAAGGCCGAAACTCCCGTTGGAAAACAGAGGGGGAGTCGATCGTCTCGATCCCTTTTATTCCTCGAGCAACGAGCGGAGGGTCTCGGGTTATCTTCTTTCCTAATGAAAAGAGATACATTTATCACCGAAACGATCTCATTAGTCCCCGAATCATTGTGTCTCCATTAGAGCGGTCATAAATTTGGATGAATGATTCCCATAGCTAGACTTTCGATTGTGTATGTTTCCTGTCACTTCTCTATGAACAGGTCTGATTTTTTATTTTCTCGACAATCACGATTGAATCATTATTAACTTATAAAAAAAAGATAATTAACTTATCTTGAATTTTTTTTAATTACGTTCGCCTTAACCTAAATGACAATAAACTTATCTTAATCTGATTTTTATGATAAGAGAGTTCTTTGTACTAGACTTCCCCATCTTAAAATATTGACTAAAACATATAATAAGATTCCTTTTATATATAAAAAACTATTAAAAGCAAGAATTAACCTAATGACAATAAACTTATCTTAATGGGATCTGATTCTTATGAAAGGGGAGTTCTTTGTACTAGACTTCCATATTTTAAAATATTGACTAAAACACATAATAGTTTCCTTATATATGTATAAAAAATAATTAAAATCAAGATGATTAACAAGTAGGATAAAAGACTCGTCTTTAATTCTTGGTGAAAGCTCATAAGGAAAGCAGATAGAAGAGGCTTTATAACTATGAATTGATTTAAATCTGCCACCTACATCGGGAGATCAAGCTCACATGCTCTCCCACTAGAAGAACACAATTTCGAAAGTTTGAATTGAACGCATTTTCCTTAAAGCGATAAGAATATATAATAACCGATATACTATTTTCCTAATTCCGTCAAACATAGATGCTACAAATTTCGCCATCGGCGTAAAATCTTGAGGCACGATTGAGATGGTATGGGCATGTGTTGAGGATGGACGACGAGGAGGGAGTGAAGAGGGTATGGGAGGAACCTGTGAGAGGAAGAAGAACGAGAGGGAGACAGAGAATGAGATGGCGAGATGAAGTGAAGGAAGATGCAGAGAGAAGAGGTTTGGTGGAGGATGATGCCTTTGATAGAAGGCAGTGGAGGAGAAGGCGCACCAGGCAACCGACCCCTTGATGTAGGGATAACGGTGGGAAAGAAGAAGATAAAACTTTGAAAGCGTGCTGCAGATTACAATTAGGAAGACCTCCTTAAAAACTCGCTTCAGTTTTTGAATTGCCATAGAGAAACGTTCGGCGCATTCCAGATTTAAAATTCCAATTCATTAATGAGAACAATAAGATTTGCAATCATCACTCAGTCTTTAAATATCATTGCTGATTATTTTGCTTATGCTAATTAAGCAGCTTTGATTCAGAGAGGATTGAAAAGGTTTATGGAAGAAGAGAATCAGTTCCGGAAATATCGCTTATTTTAGCAAACAAAAATGCTTCATTGTAAAGACCTTTCCTTCACTTATTGTTATGGTCGGCATTCCGTCTTCCTTCTTTTAATTTGATTCATTTACTGCCTTTCATTGCTATGATATTATCACTCCTGGGGTAAGGAAATGCATTGTATATTTTTGCATTATTTCAAAAACTTCTCATCTTATTTCATGTTAGGGACAAAATTCCCTTTGATTCAGAAAACCAAAAATCCTTTGAATCACAAAAGACAATTACCCCAGAATGACATAAACAAATTCCCTTTCAGTCACATTTGTATTTTTATTGCCTCTAATTATTCTACGAAAACCAGAGCTTTCTTCCTTTTAAAAAATAGAGAAAAAGAAAAAAAAATACCTGCTCCTACTAATTGCCTCTATCTGTGAGCGACAAAGAACTTCAAAATAATCCCATAGCATAGAGGATGCTTGAGTCATGTGGAAGAACGAATAGCACACAATGCTTAAAATGGAAGTCCAAAGGAAATGATAGATATTCTTCCTTCCTCTTTGGCTGTATTCCATCAAGAGCCTCGCCAGGCCAGGAATACACACCGAGGTAATGTAAAATATGACGATGAAGATAATTCTGTCGCGTGTTTATTTGATGATCCTGGTTGGTTTTTGAAGAGATTCGATGCTATCTTTAGCGGTTATGCTTCTTTGCTTTCATTTTTCTTACT
>NC_087218.1:18513927-18556427 GCF_015104395.2 Macrobrachium nipponense | reverse complement strand
TCTTAGTTTTACCAGACCACTGGGCTGATTAACAGCTCTCCTAGGGCTGGCCCGAAGGATTAGATATTTTTACGTGACTAGGAACCAATGAGTCACCTAGCAACGGGACCTACAGCTTATTGTGGGATCCGAACCACATTATATCGAGAAATGAATTTCTATCACCAGAAATAAATTCCTCTGATTCCGCGTTGGCCGAGCCGAGAATCGAACTTCAGACCATCGGACTGGTAGACGAGTGCGAAAACCACTCGTCCAACGAGGAACTCCCATGGGAAAGGGAAGTTCTGCAACCTATTTCGTATCTCGGAATTTCAGTGAAAAGTGTTTACAAAATCTTAGTGTCAAAAGAACCTCAAAGGTCACTACTGTGTCATTTTTATTTTAGAAATACATCGAATGCTGTATTGTTTTGTGGGGGTTGGGGGCGGGGGCGGTTGGTGTAGGGTGCTGGTATCAGATGGCTTACAAGGAGTGAAGGTGTGAAGAAGAGGAGTGTGCCATTTCTCAGATCATCATTGGTTGAACAACCTGCTAGAACTGCTCTTAGATTACTAATTCCTGACATAACTGAAAACATTCAACATTTACGAACACCACCAGTGAATAAAGGCCCCAACGGAAAGTTGCCTTTGACGCCAGTAAACAGATGAAAATGTAAATAAAAATGCGAAAGTGGAGCGGCACTTTTTATGGCCATGTCACGGTTAATTCAACATCGTCGTGAAGCTTTTATCGCTTAAATGAAGACCTTTTTTAAAAATGCTGCATCCCTCATGTGGGGGTCGCTATGAACGCCCAGGAAAAAGACTCAAACTAGCCAATCTGGAGACCTTTTCTAATCCCTTCCGATTTTCGTCTTGATCTTTAAAGTCTTTTTTGAGTTCTTCAATCATCTATTGGTTGGTGAAGAGATGATTTATCCCCTATTCAGGATCTCTGGAGCAGTTTTGGTCTTCGTTACGTGATCCCAAAGAGGGTATAAGTCAGGATGTGACCTACATTCCTGTCACTGATTGCTGCTTTTACATTCGCTCTCTCTGCTGCCCTCAAGTCTTCCTTTTTTCCAGCCATTAAAGACCTAAGCTGGACGGCTGGTCTCTTTCAAGTAAGAGAGAGAGAGAAAGAGAGAGATTATGAATAGGCTCTGTCATTACGTGGGAACGAGTGCACTCCGTTTTCTTTGTGGTTCCATCTTCTATGCGGTTTTATCGCCATTGTTACGAAACAGTACCCCGGTAGGAGGGTAGTGACGTCAGTGCACCTCATGCGGTGAACTTGCAGGCATTACTTACGGTTCTTTGCAGCGTCCTTTTGGCCCCTAGCTGCAACTCCTTTCATTCCTTTTACTATACCTCTTTTCGTAGTCTTTCTTCCATCTTTCTTTCCACCCTCTTCTAACAATTGTTTCTTTGTGCAAATGCGAGTTTTTTCTCCTGTTGCATCTTTGTAACCTTTTACTCTCAAACTTCCTATCAGCGATGAATGACCTCATAGGTCCCAGCTCTTGGCTTTCGGCCTAAATCGTTTATTCTAGTGTATTCTACGAACCAGTACACACTGAAATGAACCCTGATCCATTCCGATGTCCATATAATAATCAAACTCTCTCTCATCTTTTCAGGAGTGTCCCTAGAAGAAATTCAGCTCTCCACAAATCAAGGTCCCATCACGAATCTCAGAGACCGGGTGTCTAGCGTCATTGCTGGGGCCCTGCATAAACTGAAGCGTTAATGGTAAACTCAAATCTGGACGAGATGGGTGCATGCTAAAAGTGAGGATGAGGAGACGATGATCATAACGAAAAGTTTGAAACGAACAGATAAGAAATGAAAGTCGCTGCTCTCATGGGTCATAATCTGTTCATCTATGAGTCTACATATGGATGCATGTTTAGTTCTTCATACATCTTATGCTGATTTATGTCATATAATGTCAATGTAATGTACGTTAACTTAAATCTCTACAAAAAATGCCGATTGCTATTAGGCCAAGGGATCTTATCTAGGCCATTCTATATACCTTGATCTAGGATAGACAGGTTTTTCATAACCAAATTAAGTGCAACAGATTTTCATCATCGTATTTTACACGAAATATTTCCTGTATTTGTTCAGTTGTGATTGAATAGTCTTATTTTGTAGGATGCAATTGGTCGCTGAATCAGAAAAGTTCCCGGCATAGTATGTTTTGGTCGGTGATACCTAAGGGGATGTAAATAGATTGAAAAATGAGTTGAAAAGTAAAAGGTAAATTACAGCTGAGGTCAGATTAAAAAAAAAAAAAAAAAAAAGTCTCGTCCCAAACCTATCAAAGCCGAAAAAGAGGCACATTGAATATTCTTTTCCTATATATATATATATATATATATATATATATATATATATATATATATATTATATATATATAGTAATTATGGGTCGGCCATGGATTGCATGATATATGTAAACGGTTGAAGATACTTTCCTATATCCTTGACAATTATAAATGAATGTTAAGATAAACATTTTATCCAACTGTATATTGCCTATGCTGTGTTATCCACCGGTATTTGTTTTCACTTCTAATGCAACTTTTGCAATTCTTGCTTCTTATTCGCAGCACTCAGTAAAGATTTATTCTGTAGTGTAGTCAGACCAATACACCTGTTCGGGAATGCACCGGATTTCAGTATCCTTTAGGAAGCCACGACTGACGGCGGTAAGTCCCTTGATGGAACCAAGGCCTAAAGGATACCCTATTCCTTAGACCTTGGATGATGGAATAGCGGTGAGTCTTACGTGAATGAATGATTTTTCATTTTTTGTTTCATTATTGACAAAATGATCATCGAACTGAGTGATATATGTACATATATAAAGTAAATGTTAGGTAAAACGCAATTGTAAAATCACTTAGTCCGGTGATCACTTTGTCAATAATGTAAACAAAACAAAAAAAATTAATTCATTCTATATCTATATCACTATATATATATGTATATATCTGATATATATTATATATATATAAGATATATATAGATAGATAGATATATAAAATCAAATTGGAATCATATGCAGTGAAATGAATTAGAGATATTTGAATAACAAGATATGCGAGGGGTCTCTGGTTTGTAACCATCAACGACAGAGAGGAAAGCAAACAGAATGAAGCAACATGTCAGTGTTAGTGTGTTCCAGAATTAACTTTAAACCGCCAGTGAAACGCTGAAAATAAGCAGTACTGGGCATTCAAATAGATGATCCTAATAATCGCATGAATTTCGCCCTTCTAGAGAGAGAACCAGGAGTGCTTTCATCTGTGCCTGAAAAATAGTAATGCAGCTTCATTTCAGGTCATTTCGTCACTTGGGCGCTGGGGTAGGGAGTGGGGGTGGGGGGGGGAAGGGGGGAAAGGGTGGGTAGTGGGGGGCTGGAGATGGGGTTTAACGAGAGAATCCGAGAGTTGAATAGTTCAAAGGCTGACAGACTCATACGAGGCCGTTCACCGAAATCAACAAATATAATAAAGTTAAGGAATAGAAATTAAATAAATAAATAAATTAATTAATTAATTAATTAATTAATTAATCAATCAATAAATATATAAAAAATTTGTTAGGGAAGGCAAATTTATTAAGGTTTTATCATTATTACACCACCGTTGTCTACGCTCGAAATCAGTGTTACTGTATAGAAGATTCACATCAACCGTGCATTTGACGTCTAGGCCAGTCTCTTACGACGCTCCTGATTGGCTGTCGATAAGCCAATCACAGGGCTGGAAACTCTCAGTCTCTCGAGAGAGTTCACATAGGCAGGATCTATGTTCCACCTCTCTTGAAAGACGTATCCCTCGGGAGATGTGGAGCATACATCCTGCCTATGTGAACTCTCTCGAGAGACGGAGAGTTTCCAGCCCTGTGACTGGCTTATCAACAGCCAATCAGGAGCGTCGTAAGGGACTAGCCTAGACGTCAAATGCACGGTTGATGTGAATCTACTATAACACCTACTATATGCTACGCGTCCAGAAAAAAAAAATTACTTGCTAACATAAAACATTTACCAAAAGTACGTTCGTTATATTCAAACAAGATGAAGTGCAAAAATTTTGCCGTAAAAAGCTGAGGGTAATCATTGCCAATATCTGGCGAGCGACTGATCTGTTGTGTCGAAAGTAAATATCTGACCTTCAGCAGTGCTTTGTGTTTAAACGTTTAAATTGAGGGATGATGGCAGAACGATGGTGCTGACAGATTGGAAGTGATTTTGAGTGACTTTTGGTAACGAAAAATACTTTCCTAATAAATTTGGGAAACGTTTGAATGACCAGTGACCTCCCACGCCAGTCTCTCTCTCTCTTTCTCTCTTTCCGATAAGTGCGTTTAAATGAATGCAAAAGGCATAGCTGATATCAAGCTTTGCGAAACAACTCAAGCCAGATATGATGAATGTTGAAATTTTCCAGAGAATTAATTAATTAATTAATTAATTAATTAATAATAATAATAGTAATAATAATAATAATCTCTCGTTTTGTATATACATCTATATGTAAAAATATATATCATATATAATATTTCTATATATATATATATATATATATATATATATATATATATATATATATATATATATATATTTATATATATTTCATTGATACCGTTGTGGATTTCTTCACAATTCTAGTAATTCGTGCTATTATGAGATTTGTATAAATAATAATAATAATAATAATAATAATAATAATAATAATAATAATAATAATAATAATAATAATAATAATATGCTGGAAGTAAACCGTCTTTTAAACATGTTTATTAAAAGTAATTGCTGCCTCAGCTGCATTAATTTTATATAGGTTCTTCTCTGTTTTTCTAATCATTGTTTTCTCATTGTTGCTTAAACTGGTGCGTTGCTCACCAGTTTAAGCAACAATGAGAAAACAATAATTAGAAAAACCAGAGAAGAACCAATAATAATAATCTGACTCCACCCCTTGATCACTTGAAAAAAAAAAAGAAGACCTGTGTGTGTGTCCCCGTTTATGAAGGAGAGGGATAAAAGCTTGAAACAAAACGAGGATGAAAGCAGGAGATAATGACATCGGACGGGGGACAAATAACAGAGGGAATTGGTACTTGGTACCGTGTTGATCTCCGTGGGAGAGAGCAGGAAAAATCTCATTTCGTCGTATCCTCAGAGGGGAAAAGTACAATAATTCTCTTTCTTCTTCTTCTCTCCTCCTCGCTCGGTGGCCAGAACTTAGGCAAACAGCTTTGAATTAGATATGATCCTATGCTGAAGTCAGCCTTGAATTCTGGTCCTCGTTATTGTAAGATTATGGCCAACGGAATGGCTGTCTCGGTGCCCTTACATAGCCCAAGTTAAGTACATGTTAGTTTTACCAGACCACTGAGCTGATTGACAACTCTCCTGGGCTGGCTCACCGCCATCTTGAATTAATTCAAGATGGCGGTGGCTGGCCCGAAGAATTAGATATTTTTACGTGGCTAGGAACCAATGGCCACCTAGCAACGGGACCTACAGCTTATTGTGGGATCCGAACCACATTACATCGAGAGATGAATTTCTATCGCCAGAAATAAATTCCTCTAATTCCGCGTTGGCCGAGCAGAGAATCGAACTTCGGACCATCGGATTGGTAGCCAAGCGAGAAAACCACTCGTCCAAAGAGGAACTCTTACATAGCCCAGCCTCGTTGTGGAAATAGATAAAAAAGCTAGAGTCATAAAGGCTAAAGGTTATAACGGCTAGGGGTTATACATGTTTGGGGAAAGGAAAGCAGAGGGAAAGTGCCATGGCCCTTTGTTACTATTTAGCAAGTTTACAGAACCCCTTTTCAGACCGATCATGACGAACAGTTACTCTGAATTCTTATCAATATTAATTTAACTTTTACTAGAGAATAATGTTAAAGGAAACCTAACGGACGAGGTTCTGTTCTGTCTGTGTCTGTTCTCCGTCTGCCTGTGACTTTTACATTCTCTGCCTCTCACGTTCGCCACATTCTTATCCTGAGATAATGTTCAGGTGATGAGTCACAGTTTGTCTGTCTGTCCGTCTGTTTGCTCACCCCCACCCGCCTCCTCTCTCTCTCTCTCCACCCACCTTCAAAACCAAGAAATGCAAACCTTCATCCCGGCAAACTTGGCCAACACATTGAAAGGCGAATCTCATTTATATACAGATCGGGAGGCAAATGAGTTCGTCGTTGACGCCTCAAATAATATTCAGCATGAGGCTTAGCTTCGCCCTCCGCCGAAGTATAGATTTCGGCTTAGAGACCAAGACCGAGATGAAGAAGAATGAAGAGAGAGAGAGAGAGAGAGAGAGAGAGAGAGAGAGACCTCTCCTCACCAGCAGCAGGGATTTGGTCTTGGGGGAATGAGCCACTTTCATTCAAATCTAAAAGTACTTATGTTGAATCGAGAAGTTAACTGTGTTAGTTGGCTGTGCAGGGTCATTGCCAGGTTGGAAAAGGGTATGGGGATAGCAACCGCATCCCGCAAGTACTTTTTCCAGAACCGGAATAAAAGACGCATATGTATATATATGTATATATACGTACATATACATACATACCATATAATATAATTTTAAATAAATAAACATGTAATAGATAACTACATACACATATATATAATATAAATACACAAGTATAGATACACATACATACACACACTGTTGGTTTGTGTTGAGGCTTCACGTGCTGTTGCTGTCTTGGTGATTTCCTGACGAATATTATATACTATATAATTATATTTATAAAGAGAGAGAGAGAGAGAGAGAGAGAGAGAGAGAGAGAGAGAGAGAGCCCTAGTCTGCATCTCCACAGAAATTCCAGCCGAATCAACCCCCATCGCCCCCCCTCCCCAACACTCGAACCATCCTGAAGGATGAAGGAAGGTCCTGCATGAAAGTCCTATACATTAAGGGAAGGCGAGTCAGGCATCGCCATCGGCCATTGTCACGCAAGTCACCTGAGACCCTTCCCTGAGCCCTAATGGGACCCCAATGCTTTATACCAACACCATTAGAGGGCAGAGGAAGCCTAAGGGGAAATTGTCTTCCCCGCTGGGGACCTGGGACCTCCCCACCCAGCCTGCAGAGGTCTGGAGGTCTAATGTTGCTGACAGGTTCCCCAGTGTTGGCATAAGTATAGCGAAGTCTCGATCTCATGACGCTATAATAAATCAATATTATTTTTATTATTATTCAGAAGATGTAAGCTGTTTATATGGAACAAGCCTATAATGGGCATTAAATTGAAATTCAAGCTTGCATTATGAAAAAAAAGATGTTCTCAACTTGAAATTCAAGCTTGCAATATGGAAAAAAAAAAAAAAATTAAAAATTAAACTTGAAATTCAGCTTGCAATTTGGAAAAAAAAATTAAAAAAAAAATTCTAAACTTGAAATTCAAGCTTGCAATATTGAAAAAAAGATATTCTAAACTTGAAATTTAAGCTTGCAATATGGAAAAAAATGTTCTTAACTTGAAATTCAAGATTGCAATGTGGAAAAAAATGTTCTTAACTTGATATTAAAGCTTGAAATATGGAAAAAAAAAAAAGATGTTCTTAACTGAAATTCAAGCTTCCCAATATGAAAAAAGATATTCTAAACTTGAAATTCAAGCTTGCAATATGGAAAAAAGATATTCTAAACTTGAAATTCAAGCTTGCAATATGGAAAAAAATATGTTCTTAACTTGAAATTCAAGCTTGCAATATGGAAAAAAAGATATTCTAAACTTGAAATTCAAGCTTGCAATATGGAAAAAAAAGATATTCTAAACTTGAAATTTAAGCTTGCAATATGGAAAAAAAGATATTCTAAACTTGAAATTCAAGCTTGCAATATGGAAAAAAAGATATTCTAAACTTGAAATTCAAGCTTGCAATATGGAAAAAAATATATTCTAAACTTGAAATTTAAGCTTGCAATATGGAAAAATAGATGTTCTAAACTTGAAATTCAAGCTTGCAATATGGAAAAAGATGTTCTTAACTTGAAATTCAAGCTTGCAATATGGAAAAAATATATTCTAAACTTGAAATTCAAGCTTGCAATATGGAAAAAATATATTCTAAACTTGAAATTCAAGCTTGCAATATGAAAAAAAAGATATTCTAAACTTGAAATTCAAGCTTGCAATATGAAAAAAAAAGATATTCTAAACTTGAAATTCAAGTTTGCAATATGAAAAAAAGTTGAAATTCAAGCTTGTAATATGGAAAATAAAGATATTCT
The DNA here is from genome assembly GCF_015104395.2 of Macrobrachium nipponense. Lineage (NCBI taxonomy): Eukaryota > Metazoa > Arthropoda > Malacostraca > Decapoda > Palaemonidae > Macrobrachium > Macrobrachium nipponense. Next base: position 18,548,169 of record NC_087218.1, on the reverse strand, counting down.
AAACTTGAAATTCAAGGTCGCAATTGGAAAAAATAAAAAAAAGATATTCTAAACTTGAAAATTCAAGCTGCAATAGGAAAAAAAGCTATTCTAAACTCGAAATTCAAGCTTACAATATGTAAAAAAAGATTTTATAAAAACTTGAAAATTCAAGCTGCAATATGGAAAAAAAAAAATATTCTAAACTTGAAATTCAAGCTTGCAATATGGAAAAAAATATATTCTAAACTTGAAATTTAAGCTTGTAATATGGAAAAAAGATATTCTAAACTTGAAATTCAAGCTTGCAATATGGAAAAAAAGATATTCTAAACTTGAAATTCAAGCTTGCAATATGGAAAAAAAAAGATATTTTTAAAACTTGAAATTTAAGCTGGACAATATAGAAAAAAAAAAAACTATTCTAAACTTGAAAATTCAAGCTTGCAATATGGAAAATATATAAGCTTGAAATTCAAGGTCGCAATATGGAAAAATGTATTCTAAACTTGAAATTCAAGCTTGCAATATGGAAAAAAATATATTTTAAACTTGAAATTCAAGCTTGAAATATGGAAAAAAAGATATTCTAAACTTGAAATTCAAGCTTGCAATATGGAAAAAAAGATATTCTAAACTTGAAATTCAAGCTTGCAATATGGAAAAAAGATATTCTAAACTTGAAATTCAAGCTTGCAAAAAATGGAAAAAAAATATATTATAAAACTTGAAATTCAAGGTCGCAATATGGAAAAAAAGATATTCTAAACTTGAAATTCAAGCTTGCAATATAAAAAAAATATTCTAAACTTGAAATTCAAGCTTGCAATATGGAAAAAGATATTCTAAACTTGAAATTCAAGCTTGCAATATGGAAAAAAATATATTTTAAACTTGAAATTCAAGCTTGCAATATGGAAAAATATATTCTAAACTTGAAATTCAAGCTTGCAATATGGGGAGAAAAAAAAAAAAAAAAAAAAAAAAAAAAAAAAAGATATAAACTTGAAATTCAAGCTTGCAATATGGAAAAAAATATATTCTAAACTTGAAATTCAAGCTTGCAATATGGAAAAAATGTATTCTAAACTTGAAATTCAAGCTTGCAATATGGAAAAAAAGATGTTCTTAACTTGAAATTCAAGCTTGCAATATGGAAAAAAAGATATTCTAAACTTGAAATTCAAGCTTGCAATACAGAAAAAAAGATATTCTAAAACTTGAAACTCTAGCTTGCAATATGGAAATAAGATGTTCTTAACTTGAAATTCAAGCTTGCAATATAGAAAAAGAATTCTAAAACTTGAAATTCAAGCTTGCAATATGGAAAAAAAGATATTCTAAACTTGAAATTCAAGCTTGCAATATAGAAAAAAAGATATTCTAAACTTGAAATTCAAGCTTGCAATATGGAAAAAAAGATATTCTAAACTTGAAATTCAAGCTTGCAATATGGAAAAAATATATTCTAAACTTGAAATTCAAGCTTGCAATATAAAAAAAATATATTTTAAACTTGAAAATGAAGCTTGCAATATGGAAAAATATATTATAAACTTGAAATTCAAGTTTGCAATATGGAAAAAAAAAAAATATATTCTAAACTTGAAATTCAAGCTTTCAATATGGAAATAAAATTATAACTTGAAATTCAAGCTTACAATATGGAAAAAGATATATTCTAAACTTAAAATTCAGCGCTTACAATATAGAAAAAAATATGTTCTTAACTTGAAATTCAAGCTTGCAATATGGAAAAAAATATATTCTAAACTTGAAATTAAAGCTTGCAATATAAAAAAAGATATTCTAAACTTGAAATTCAAGATTGCAATATGGAAAAAAAATATATTCTAAACTTGAAATTCAAGCTTGCAATATGGAAAAAAATATGTTCTTAACTTGAAATTCCAAGCTTGGCAATAGGGAAAAAAAAAAAAATATTCTTAAAATTGAAATTCAAGCTTGCAATATGGAAAAAAAAATATATTCTCAAACTTGAAATTGAAGCTTGCAATATGTAAAAAAAAGATTCTCAAACTTGAAATTCAAGCTTGCAATATGAAAAAAAATGTTCTAAACTTGAAATTCAAGCTTGCAATATGGAAAAAAATATTCTAAACTTGAAATTCAAGCTTGCAATATGGAAAAAAAGATATTCTAAACTTGAAATTCAAGCTTGCAATATGGAAAAAGATTTTCTTAACTTGAAATTCAAGCTTGAAATATGGAAAAAGATTTTCTTAACTTGAAATTCAAGCTTGAAATATGGAAAAAAAGATATTCTAAACTTGAAATTTAAGCTTGCAATATGGAAAAAAGATATTTTTAAACTTGAAATTCAAGCTTGCAATATGGAAAAAAATATTCTTAACTTGAAATTCAAGCTTGCAATATGGAAAAAAGATATTCTAAACTTGAAATTCAAGCTTGCAATATGGAAAAAAGATATTCTAAACTTGAAATTCAAGCTTGCAATATGGAAAAAAGATATTCTAAACTTGAAATTCAAGCTTGTAATATAGAAAAAAGATGTTCTTAACTTGAAATTCAAGCTTGCAATATGGAAAAAAATATTCTAAACTTGAAATTCAAGCTTGCAATATGGAAAAAAAGATATTCTAAAAACTTGAATTTAAGCTTGCAATATGGAAAAAGCTATTCTAAACTTAAATTCAAACTTTCAATATGGAAAAAAGATATTCTTAAACTTGAAATTGAAGCTTTCAATATGGAAAAAAATATTCTAAACTTGAAATTCAAGCTTACAATATGGAAAAAGATATTATTCTAAACTTAAAACAAATTCAAGCTTACAATATAGAAAAAAACAAAAAAGATGTTGTTTAACTTGAAATTCAAGCTTGCAATATGGAATAAAAGATATTCTAAACTTGAAATTCAAGCTTCCAAATATGGAAAAAAGCTATTCTAAACTTGAAATACAAGTTTACAATATGGAAAAAAATATATCTAAACTTGAAATTCAAGCTTGCAATATGGAAAAAAAGATGTTCTTAACTTGAAATTCAAGCTTGCAATATGGAAAAAAGATATTCTTAACTTGAAATTCAAGCTTGCAATATGGAAAAAAATATATTCTAAACTTGAAATTCAAGCTTGCAATATGAAAAAAATATGTTCTAAACTTGAAATTCAAGCTTGCAATATGGAAAAAAAATATTCTAAACTTGAAATTCAAGCTTGCAATATGGAAAAAAAGATATTCTAAACTTGAAATTCAAGCTTGCAATATAGAAAAAAAGATGTTCTTAACTTGAAATTCAAGCTTGAAATATGGAAAAACTGTTCTTAACTTGAAATTCAAGCTTGCAATATGGAAAAAAAAAAGATATTCTAAACTTGAAATTCAAGCTTGTAATATGGAAAAAAAGATATTGTAAACTTGAAATTCAAGCTTGCAATATGGAAAAAAAAAAGATATTCTAAACTTGAAATTCAAGCTTGCGATATGGAGAAAAATATCATCTAAACCTTGCAAAATTTCAAGCTCGCAATGAATGGAAAAAAACAAAAAAGATGTTAACTTGAAATTCAGGCCTTGGGGGGCAAGAAATTGGAAGCAAAAAATATATTTCGTAACTTGAAATTCAAGCCTTGTTGCAATAATGGAAAAATAAAATATTTCCTAGACTTGAAATTCAAGCTTGCAATATGGGAAAAAGCATAATATTCTCCAAACTTGAAAGTTCAAAGCTTGCAATATGAAAAAAAAGATATTCTAAACTTGAAATTCAAACTTTGCAATATGAAAAAAAAAGATGTTAACTTGAAATTCAAGCTTGCAATATTGGAAAAAAAGAATTAGTCCTAAACTTGAAAATTCAAGCTTGCAATATGGTAAAAAAAGATATTTCTAAAACTTGAAATTTAAGCTTGCAATATGGAAGGAAAATATTCTAAAACTTGAAATCAAAAGCTTTGCAAAAAAATATGGAAAAGGAATTCTAAACAAACTTGGAAAAATTGAAGCTTGCAATATGGAAAACAACTAATATTCTAAACTTGAAATTCAAGCTTGTTATATTGAAAACAAGGAAAAAAAAAATTTCTTAACTTGAAAATTCAAGCTTGCAATATGAAGAAAAAATATATTCTAAAAACTTGAAATTCAAGTTGCAATCCACGAAAAAAATATATTCTAAACTTGAAATTCAAGCTTGTAATATGGAAAAAAAGATGTTCTTAACTTGAAATTCAAGCTTGCAATATGGAAAAAAATATATTCTAAACTTGAAATACAAGGTTTGCTGGCAATATTGGAAAAAAAAATATATTCTAAACTTGAAATTCACGCTTGCACTAATGGAAAAAAAACAAGATATCTAAACTTGAAATTCAAGCTTGGCAATATGGAAAAAAAAAAGATATTAAACTGAAATTTTAATTCTGGCAATTAATAAAGAAAAAAACTATTCTTACCTTGAAATTTAAAGCTTGCAATATGAAAAAAATATATTCTAAATTGAAATTCAAGGCTCGCCAAAAATATGGAAAAAAAATATATTCTAAACTTGAAATTCAAGCTTGCAATATGAAAAAAAATATACTATAAACTTAAATTCAAGTTGATATCTGGAAAAAAAGGTATTCTAATTGAAATTCAAGGTCGCTATGGAAAAAAAAAATATTCTAAACCTTGAAATTCAAGCTTGCAATATATAAAAAAACTATTCTAAACTTGAAAATTTCAAGCTTACAATATGGAAAAAAAAAGATATTCTAAAACTTGAAAAATTTTTCAAGCTTGCAATATGGAAAAAAAACATATATTAAATTAATTAAGGTTGAAATCAAAAAAAAAAGTCGCAATATGGAAAAAAAAAGATATTCTAAACAAATTTGAACTTCAAGGCTTGAAAAATTAATATGGAAAAAAAAAGATATTCTAACTTAAATTCAAGCTTGCCCCCAATATGAAAAAAAATATCTAAATTAAATTCAAGTTCCCCCGCAATATGGAAAAAAAAAGATATTCAAACTTGGAAATTCAGCCTTGAAAATATAAAAAAAAATGGCGAAAAAGAAAAAAAATATTCCTAAACTGAAAATTTCAAGGCTTGCAAAAAAAAAAAATATGGAAAAAAAGGATATTCTAAACTGAAATTCAAGGCTTGAAATCTTGGAAAAAAAATATAAAAAAATTATTAAAACTTGAAATTCAAGGTTCGCAATATGGAAAAAAAAAATAAAAAGAATATTAAATACTAAACTTGAAATTCAAGTTGCCTTGATATATGGAAAAAAAAAAGATTATTTCCTGGTTAAAAACTTTTTTGGAAAATTCCAAGGTTTTCGGCAATTAAATGGAAAAAACAAATTTATTCCCCCCCCTAAAAACTTGAAAATTCCAAGCTTGCCAATATAGAAAAAAACTTATTTTCCTAAACTTTGAATTTTTTCAAGCCTTTTACAATAATTGGAAAAAAAAGAAATATTCTAAACCTTTGAAAATGTTCAAAGCTTGCCAAAATATTGAAAACAAAAATTTATATTAATAAACTGGAAAAAATTTCCCCAAGGTTCCCCGCCAATTTATGGGGAAAAAAAAAAAGATTATCTAAACCCCCCTTTTTGAAAATTCAAAGCTTTTTTGATATAATGGAAAACAAAGATATTCCCTTAAACACTTGAAATTCCAAGGCTTTGGGGGCAAATTACAATTGAAAAAAATATTATTTCTAAAACTTTGAATTTTCAAGGTCGCAATATGGGAAAAAAAAAGATATTGTCCCCAGGTAAACCTTGAAAATTTCAAAGCTTGAAAAATTACTATGGAAAAAAAAGAATATTCTAAATTTGAAAATTTCAAGCCTTTGGCATTAATGGAAAAAAAGATATTCTGAAACCCTTGAAACATTCCAAGCCTGAAAATATGGGAAAAAAAAAATATCTTTAATAAAACTGTGAAATTTCCCCAGGTCCCACCGCATATGAAAAAAAAAAAAAGATATTCCTTTTAAACTTTGAAAATTTCAAGCTTTTGATATATGGAAAAAAAAGGAATTATTCCCCCCCCCCCCCCTAAACTTTTGAAAATTGAAAATCCTTTGGCAAATATGGAAAAAACGATGTTCTTACTTAATCCAAGCTTGCAATATGGAAAAAAGATATCTAAACTGAAATTCAAGCTTGCAATACAAAAAAGTTATTCTAAACTTGAAATTCAAGCTTGCAATATGGAAATAAGATTTTCCTAACTTGAATTCAAGCTTGCAATATGGAAAGAAAAATATTCTAAACTTGAAATTCAAGCTTGCAATATAGAAAAGGATGTTCTAAACTTTGAAATCAAGCTTGCAATTGGAAAAAAGAGATATTCTAAACTTGAAATTTAAGCTTGCAATGTGGAGAAAAGATATTCTAAACTTGAAATTTAAGCTCGCAATATGGAAAAAAAATGTTCTTAACTTGAAATTCAAGATTGCAATGTGGAAAAAAAGATATTCTAAACTTGAAAATCAAGCTTGCAATACAAAAAAAAGTTATTCTAAACTTGAATTGAAGCTTGTAATATGGAAATAAGATGTTCCTAACTTGAAATTCAAGCTTGCAATATGGAAAAAAAAAAGAAAATATTCTAAACTTGAAATTCAAGCTTGCATAGAGAAAAAGATGTTCTAAAACTTGAAATTCAAGCTTGCAATATGGAAAAAAGATATTCCTCTTAAACTTGAATTCAAAGCTGCAATATAGAAAAAAAGATATTGTAAACTTGAAATTCAAGCTTGCAATATAGAAAAAAAGATATTCTAAACTTGAAATTCAAGCTTGCAATATAGAAAAAAAAATATTCTAAACTTGAAATTGAAGCTTGCAATATGGAAAAAAAAAACACTATTTCTAAACTTGAAATTCAAGCTTGCAATATAGAAAAAAAATATTCTAAACTTGAAAATTGAAGCTTGCAATATGGAAAAAAAACATATTCTAAATTTGAAATTCAAGCTTGCAATATGGAAAAAAAAGATGTTCTTAACTTGAAATTCAAGCTTGCAATATGGAAAAAAAATATTCTAAACTTGAAATTCAAGCTTGCAATATAGAAAAAAGATATTCTAAACTTGAAATTCAAGCTTGCAATATAGAAAAAGATATTCTAAACTTGAAATTCAAGCTTGCAATATAGAAAAAAAGATATTCTAAACTTGAAATTCAAGCTTGCAATATGGAAAAAAAAGATATTCTAAACTTGAAATTCAAGCTTGCAATATAGAAAAAAAGATATTCTAAACTTGAAATTCAAGCTTGCAATATGAAAAAAAAGATATTCTAAACTTGAAATTCAAGCTTGCAATATGAAAAAAAAAGATGTTCTGACACAATTTCTCTATATCAATTAAATGAACCTCTAATACACAGTTGCGTTCGCATCACGGGCAGAAGTGCTCGTTGGAACCAAGAGTTTGGGTGGAACCATATATGCATACCTAGCTTTTTCACCTAACGGAACATCCAATTAGAACTCTAGAAATCTATGAATGATTAATCTCTTCTTTTCGCAGGCCAAAAGGGGAACAATCTACGTCATCTTCCAAGAAAGACGTTGTGAATCAATTTTGTTTGTTTTAGACCTCGTTTAGACTCTTCCTCTCTGGCTACGAACGTCACCAGGCGAGGTATTTTGGGGAGAAGTTGTTAAAACTTACATCCGAGGGCCTTCAGCTCCGCCTTTGTTCAGGATTTTTAGCGGAAAAAAAAGAGGCCTAGCTTGGACCTCTGGACTCGGTCTACTAACCGAGGCCCTATGTTTGTTTGTATGGTGTTTTTACGTTGCATGGAACCAGTGGTTATTCAGCAACGGGACCAACGGCTTTACGTGACTTTCGAACCAAGTCGATAGTGAACTTCCATCACCAGAAATACACATCTCTCACCCCTCTATGGAATGCCCGAGAATTGAACTCGAGGCCACCGAGGTGGCAGGCCAAGACCAAACTGACCACGCTACTGAGGCACTCCGAGGCCCTATGGAATGGAATGGAATATAGAATTTGGGCCAAAATCCAAGTACTGGGACCTACGTGGTCATGATTGCACTGAGAGAGGAAATTGAGAGTAGAAAGGTTTGAAAGGTGTAAAAGGAGGAAAACTTCGCAGTTACACTATCAATTGTTAGGAGAGGGTGGAAACAAGAAAGGAGAAAGAATACGAACAGAGGTACAGTAAAAGGAATGAAAGGGGTTGCAGCGAGGGGCCGAAGGGACGTTGCAAAGAACCTTAAGTAGTGTTCACGGCACTAACCCCTACGGGACCGAGTCTTGAACAAAACGTATTATTTAATGTTTAATATCTTCACCATTCCTGTCTTCTTTTTAGACTCTACCGACTAGTGTTTTATCTGATAAATTTGCTGCAACTAGGATACATATCACAGTTGTTCCCTGCTTTCAACTTTTCTAAGGCTTTAGCATAATGTGACGGTAACAATAACGATAAAAAAATGAATTTTTCAATATTATTAAGGAATGTGCATGGCAATAAAGCTATCAATACACACACACACACACACACACACACAGAGTTGGCTTCGATACCCTTGTACAGTAAGTTCCAGAAGTGAAGCGACAAATCTCAGAATTGATCGTACTTCTATAGAAACTCATGGGGTTGCCAGTTATGTTAGTATATTTTATTCCAATTATTGTCATCCTATTTATCTGATAATACGTATCAGTGATTAACTGAATAAGCGCACAAAGTATTTCCCCAGTGAATGATCATTGTTAGTTCAGTAATTGTTTATTAATAAAAAAAAAAAAAGAATTTCCCCAAAGAAACATCCGCGGCTTCCAAAGTGTGATATGAAGTGTTCACCATAGAGTGGCAGCAGGAACCGTGTGCATAAGCATTGGCCTAATATTTGTAAATTAACTTTCTACTTTTATAGCGTTATATCGAAAGTTATTATGATTTCTTTTGATAAAGCCACAGAGAAGTTTAGCATCTGATTAAATGAAATATAATTAAGACAAGTTGGTGTAAAAAAAAAGAAAAAAAAAAAAAACGAAATCCAAGTTATGTGCGCGTTTAGCGTTGGTTACATGGTTAGGCATATTTCAAGAATCAAGGAAATATATTTTCCAGCTTGTTAGTTAATAATTTCATGGAATATCTCGATTGTGCAAATTTTTGCATGCGGAATTGCGTTCAGGGTCGCACCAGACAAGTATTTCGTAGGTTTCCACCTTTTTTTTTTCTTTCTTTCTTTCAGTGCATAAGTGAGACTATTCTTGTCCATACGATCCGGAGTGTGAATATGCTTGGCGAGTATTATTTTAATTCGAGTATTCCCTGTTATGCTCTCTCTCTCTCTCTCAGGACGTTTTTATCTATCAGGAATAACCACAGGTCTGTTTAAGAATCGAGCACTAGGCCTATTGGTCATGCTCTGGGTGCTTCTATATATATATATATATATATATATATATATATATATATATATATATATATATATATATATATATATATATATATATCCCCAAAAACTTATAAATTTCTGTTATGCAATGATACTTGACTGGATCGAACTGATTGCTGGTTGTCAGTGGTGATATGAATTTGGGTGATATCACTCCCTTATGATACGCCCACTTACGCAAATTCAGTCTTAAATTTCACGGTTGGGATATGACTCGAAGATTTGAAGTAATAGGTTGAAGTGAAAAAGGTGGAGTTAGTATTGTGGGTAGAGGTAAAGGTAGAGGGGGGGAGGGGTGGTTGGGGTCTGTCGTCTCACTACTTAACCAGATGGTGATTTTACGGGTGTTCTGGTTGTTTGCGACCGACTTTCTTATTTTTTATATAGCGAGTCTGTTTCCAGGTGCAAGGATAGGTCCTGGTGTCGGTCCTGAAAGTTCTATCTTTGCCTAAATAACAGACAGTGGCCCTGCATTGTAAGCCTTGCAATGCCCGGAACTAGGCCTAGTCACCTGAAGGTAGCAACAGAGGTTAGAGCCTTTCTCGAAGATGGTGTTTTATGGTCGGTCCTAGAAGCTAGAGTCAGAACTACCAACCACCCCCAACTTCTCCATTGAATCTAGGTGCATTCATGGTTGATTATGTTTAATGTCGCGGAGATTTTCCCTTCACATTCTATTGATACTTGTATGGTTTTATGCATCTTCGCTAAAATAATTGATAATTCACAATAATATTAAATATTTGTTTCCACATTGCTCGAAATATACATTGGTAATGTTGGTAATCCTGTGTTGAACGAAAATTTCAAATTGTTTCGTTTCTATAGTTTGAAGTAATTGCTATACTTTAAAATAATTACTATTACCTTAATTTTTTCTTATGATTGTTATAAATATCATAGATTTGATATTTGTGCATCATATGTTAGCTTTATTTTGCTTGATAGAGCTTTCACTGTAGAAAAAATATATATTTTTCAGCTACGAGTTGTAGTTGCCAGTTAGTGAATTTCGAACGAAATTCTCTGAAATTTGTCGCTTCAGTTTTGGAACTTACTGTACATGATTTCTAAAAGGGTTGAGATAGCATGTTTGATCATTAATGCTTAAAATTGCCTAGAAAGAGAGAGAGAGAGAGAGAGAGAGAGAGAGAGAGAGAGAGAGAGAGAGAGAGAGAGAGAGAGAGAAACAAGACTCTACTAAGACTACAATATTGACGACGAGTCGTCTCCTGCAGAATCGTGCATTTGCTAAGAATAGACTGATTAGTCTGTCGGAGCCATAGGATGCCATACAAAGGGATGTCAGAGATCCTACATACTCATTGTTATCAAGTTTCCTTCGAAGCGAGTCATACATTCGCTGTCAACATCGCCTCATTAATAATATTATACCTCGCTGCTTCTATTCGTCTGCTCCAACGGATCTGATCCCTTCGCGAGTCAATTTAAGCTAACGAAAAATAAACCGACGAAAAGGAATCAAAACAGGAATCTTTTTGGCAAAGAATCTGGAAAGCGTTATGGAATAGGCAAAAATATAGGATTTAGGCCAAAAGCCAAGCACTGGGACCTATGAGGTCATTCAGCGCTGAAATGCAAGTTGATAGTAAGAAGATTTGAAAGGTGTAACAGGAGGAAAACCGCGCAGTCGCGCTATGAATCTGTTGTTAGGAGAGGGTGGAAAGTAAGATGAAATAGAATATGAACGTAGGCACAGTTAAAGGAATGAAAGTGGTTATAACCAGGAGCAGAAGGAAAACTGTAAAGACCCTTAAGTAATGCCTACAGTGAAGAGCACTAACGGCACTACCCCTCTTACAGACCTTACATCTTGTTTGGGTTGCCCCAGGTCCCTCAGTGTGAGGCACCTCTAATGTCTACCAGAGAGTTGCTAGTGCATCTTCCGGTATATTTTGCATCTTCCAATCTTGGATGGTCTGGGATGCATTTTAGATATTAGTCGAGCTTATTCTTAAACACATCTACGCTCATTCCTGATATATTCCTCAGATGAGCTGGCAACGCATTGAATAGACGCTGCATTGTCGATGCTGGTGCGTAGTGGACTAATGTCCTGTGCACTTTCCTTATTTTTCCTGTTATAGTTCTCGGCACTATTAATCTACCTCTGCTATATCAATTAATCGGTCATTTTTATCACAACATTACATGAATTTTGTTGTGTATTTTTCTTTGCATGTCTGTTCTATTCTTTTTAGTCGATAAAAGAAGAAAAACGGTTGATGTTGCATTTTAGGACAATATCTGGAAATCATTGTCCACCTTTTCAAAGTTAATTACGTAGAGCATTCTAACTTTTACTAATAAAAGCCTGCATAATCACGAAGCTGTACTTTACAGATACACGTAATTATTCAATTTCTCCACAATGATGTACTCTGAATTTTTAAAAATTAATGTTAGAACATTTTCTTATTTACAAATATATACTTGTGTATATCATGGTAATACGCACAGCCCTTATTCAAAGAAATAGCTAAAAATTAAATGGCTCTATCTCTAATTCCACAACAATGATTCAGTGTGATTTAGTCACATTAATAACCAAGATTTGCTTCTCTCTCAAAAAAAATGAAATAAAAAAAAAAAAAAACGGTAAAATACATTGGCTTGAAATTCATTACGCGCGTATAGCTCCATTCTACTCAAAGTAATACTCACCCAATATATCAGTGATTAAATAAAGCTATATCTTGCGAACCTGCCTGAATCTCTCGGCTGTGACCACAGAGCGAGGTTGCCCTGAATAAATATACCTGACGGGGATTAATAAGACATTAGCTGTGTTTACCTAGCATGTAATTGAGCAAAGGCCTTAATTACATTTCCATTTGATACCCATCTCTTCGTTAACCCATTTAACTCGCCAGTTCTCGTCATTAGGCGCCTGTTTTTAATGGCTTCTTGTAATGGATGATCTCATTCGCTACGGCCAGAGGAGGATACTTTTGTTGTTGTTGGAAGTATTGTTCTACGTAACGGAAGAGAAGTGAAGGACAGAAGGCTGCATTTTATTGCTTTTAGAAGAATGTTCGCTTATTATTATTATAAATAATAATAAATAATAATAATAATAATAATAATGAATAAATAACTAATAATAATAGATAACCCCTTTACTACAGTCTGAGGAGGATAGTGTTGGAAGTATGGCATTACTTAACCAATGGGAAACGAAGGCTTCCTTTTCTAAGAGTGTTTGCTTGTTATAATAATAATAATAATAATAATAATAACAATAATAATAACAAAGGGATAAAGCTACCAGATGGGAATAGCATAATACACGTAGATGAGACGAGGAAAAACTATCTGGGAATGATAGGAGAGGCTATAAAACAACCAAGAGATGAAGGACACGATCAGTAAAGAATATATGCTGCCGGAAACAACATGCTGAAAGCCTTAAACACACGGGCAGCACCAGTAACCAGATACAGCGTAGGAGCAGTGGAGTGGACAAAGGCTGAATTCCACAGCAGAAAACTAGGAAACACATGACAATACACAAAGCACTATGCCCAAGAGCAAAATCAAGCAGACTATACATACCACTGGAGCCTGTGCAAGAAACACCAGCTAGCTTACAATGATAAGTGGTTACGAACACCAACCTGAGGTAGTGATAGAAAACGATCAGGCAATGATCCCCTGGTACTATGGTATCAGAACAGATCTGGTGATACATGCCAATAGACTAGACGTGACGTTGATTGGCAAAATCAGGAAGAAAGTATCACTCATTGTTGTCGCATGGGACACCAGAGTAGAGGAGAAGGAAAGAGAAAAACTTGATGAGCATCAAGACCTAAAAATAGAAAGAAGGATATGGGATATTCCAGTGGAAATTGTACTCATAATCACAGGAACACTAGGGGCGATCCCAAGATCCCTGAAAAGGAACCTGGAAAAACTAGATGCTGAAGTAGCTCCAGGACGCATGCTGAAGAGTGTTCTACTAGAAACAGCGTACATAGTGGTTCTACTAGAAACAGCGCACATAGTGAGAAAAGTGATGGACTCTTAGGGAGGCAGGGTGCAACCCGGAACCCCACACTTTAAAAACCACCCAGTCGAATAGGATGACCGAGATAGAAAAAAAAAAATAAATAATAAAAACAAACTCATTTGCTACAGTTGGATATAGAGCGTCACGTCACCAATGACAAACGAAGGGTTTCTTTTACTATAGTAGATTCACATCAACCGTGAATTTGATGTCTAGGGCCCGTCCCTTACGACGCTCCTGATTGGTTGTTAATAAGCCAATCACGGGGCTGGAAACCCTCAGTCTCTCTCGAGAGTCCACATAGGCAGGATGTATGTTCCACGTCTCTGAGGGATACGTCTTTCAAAAGTATCCCTCATGAGAGGTGGAACATACGTCCTTCTTATGTGAACTCTCTCTTGAGAGACTGAGAGTTTCCAGCCCTGTGATTGGCTTATCAACAGCCAATCAGGAGCGCCGTAAGGGACGGGCCTAGACATCAAATGCACGGTTGATGTGAATCTACTATGCATAAGAATGCTTGCTTGCAGAAGTAACATTAACAATAATTATAATAATACAATACGAATAATAATAATAATAAATTTAAAACACAAAGGGCAGAGAACTTCTTTTGCTAGCTTTCAAAAGAATGTTTGCTAATAATAATAATAATAATAATAATAATAATAATAAAAGCAAACATATCTCATTTGCTACAGCCAGAAGAGGACCGTATAGCAAATATGGTATTACATAACCAATGAGAAAATATGTACAAAGGGCTTCTTTTCATAGCTTTCATATGAACGTTTGCTTGTAATAAGAGTAAAAATAATAATGATAATAAAGATATCTCATTTACTACAGCCAGAAGAAGATCGTGTTGGAAATAAGGTACTACACAGCCAATTAGAAAAGATGGATAGAGGGTTTCCTATGCAGTAGTAGTAGTAGTAGTCGTAATAATAATAATAATAATAATAATAATAATAATAATAATAATAATAATAATAGTGTTGAAAATATGGTATCACGTAAGGGAAGAGAAGTGAAGGACAGAAGGCTGCTTTTTATAGCTTTCAGAAGAATGTTCGCTTATAATAATAATAATAATAATAATAAAATAATAATAATAATAATAATAATAATAATAATAGTCTGGAATAGAAAATGCGCCTTAGTCAACATACAAAAAGACAAAGTAACGAGAACTGAAGGGATAAAGCTACCAGATGGGAGCACATCAAACACATAGATGAGACAGGATACAAATACCTGGAAATAATGGAAGGAGGGGATATAAACACCAAGAGATGAATTGGACACGATCAGGAAAGAATATATGCAGAGACTCAAGGCGATACTCAAGTCAAAACTCAACGCCAGAAATATGATAAAACCCATAAACACATGGGCAGTGCCAGTAATCAGATACAGCGCAGGAATAGTGGAATGGACGAAGGCAGAACTCCGCAGCATAGATCAGAAAACCAGGAAACATATGACAATACACAAAGCACTACACCCAAGAGCAAATACGGACAGACTATACATAACACGAAAGGAAGGAGGGAGAGGACTACTAAGTATAGAGGACTGCGTCACATCGAAAACAGCACTGGGGGCAATATCTGAAAACCAGTGAAGACGAGTGGCTAAAGAGTGCATGGGAAGAATTGGACTAATAAAAGTAGACGAAGACCCAGAAATATACAGAGACAGGAGAATGACAGACAGAACAAAGGACTGACACAACAACCAATGCACGGACAATACATGAGACAGACTAAAGAACTAGCCAGCGATGACACATGGCAATGGCTACAGAGAGGAGAGCTAAAGAAGGAAACTGAAGGAATGATAACAGCGGCACAAGATCAGGCTCTAAGAACCAGATATGTTCAAAGAACGATAGACGGAAATAACATCTCTCCCATATGTAGGAAGTGCAATACGAAAAATGAAACCATAAACCAAATAGCAAGCGAATGTCCGGCACTTGCACAGAACCAGTACAAAAAGAGGCATGATTCAGTGGCAAAAGCCCTCCACTGGAGCCTGTGCAAGAAACATCAGCTACCTTGCAGTAATAAGTGGTACGAGCACCAACCAAAGGGAGTGATAGAAAACGATCAGGCAAAGATCCTCTGGATAGGGCGATACGTGCAAATAGACCAGACGTGACGTTGATTTCCAAAGTCAAGAAGAAAGTATCACTCATTGATGTCGCAATACCATGGGACACCAGAGTTGAAGAGAAAGAGAGGGGAAAAAATGGATAAGTGTCAAGATCTGAAAATTGAAATAAGAAGGATATGGGATATGCCAGTGGAAATCGTACCCATAATCATAGGAGCACTAGGCACGATCCAAAGATCCCTGAAAAGGAATCTAGAAAACTAGACGCTGAAGTAGCTCCAGGACTCATGCAGAAGAGTGTGATCCTTGAAACGGCGCACATAGTAAGAAAAGTGATGGACTCCTAAGGAGGCAGGATGCAACCCGGAACCCCACACTACAAATACCACCACCCAGTCGAATTTGAAGACTGTGATAGAGCAAAAAAATGCATAAGAATGCTTGCTTGCAGAAGTAACATTAACAATAATTATAATAAGTACAATACGAATAATATAATAATAAACACAAAGGGCAGAGAACTTCTTTTGCTAGCTTTCAAAAGAATGTTTGCTAATAATAATAATAATAATAATAATAATACTGAAAGCAAAGATATCTCATTTGCTACAGCCAGAAGAGGACCGTATAGCAAATATGGTATTACATAACCAATGAGAAAATATGTACAAAGGGCTTCTTTTCATAGCTTTCATATGAACGTTTGCTTGTAATAAGAGTAAAAATAATAATGATAATAAAGATATCTCATTTACTACAGCCAGAAGAGGATCGTGTTGGAAATAAGGTACTACACAGCCAATTAGAAAGATGGATAGAGGGTTTCCCTATGCAGTAGTAGAGTAGTAGTCGTAATAAATAATATAATAATAATAATAATAATAATAATAATAGTGTTGAAAATATGGTATCACGTAAGGGAAGAGAAGTGAAGGACAGAAGGCTGCTTTTTATAGCTTTCAGAAGAATGTTCGCTTATAATAATAATAATAATAATAATAATAATAATAATAATAATAATAATAATAATAATAATAATAATAATAATAATAATGTCTGGAATAGAAAAATGCGCCTTAGTCAACATACAAAAAGACAAAGTAACGAGAACTGAAGGGATAAAGCTACCAGATGGGAGCAACATCAAACACATAGATGAGACAGGAATACAAATACCTGGAAATAATGGAAGGAGGGGATATAAAACACCAAGAGATGAAGGACACGATCAGGAAAGAATATATGCAGAGACTCAAGGCGATACTCAAGTCAAAACTCAACGCCGGAAATATGATAAAAGCCATAAACACATGGGCAGTGCCAGTAATCAGATACAGCGCAGGAATAGTGGAATGGACGAAGGCAGAACTCCGCAGCATAGATCAGAAAACCAGGAAACATATGACAATACACAAAGTACTACACCCAAGAGCAAATACGGACAGACTATACATAACACGAAAGGAAGGAGGGAGAGGACTACTAAGTATAGAGGACTGCGTCAACATCGAAAACAGAGCACTGGGGCAATATCTGAAAAACCAGTGAAGATGAGTGGCTCAAGAGTGCATGGGAAGAAGGACTAATAAAAGTAGACGAAGACCCAGAAATATACAGAGACAGGAGAAAGACAGACAGAAACAAAGGACCTGGCACAACAAACCAATGCACGGACAATACATGAGACAGACTAAAGAACTAGCCAGCGATGACACATGGCAATGGCTACAGAGAGGAGAGCTAAAGAAGGAACTGAAGGAATGATAACACGCGGCACAAGATCAGGCTCTAAGAACCAGATATGTTCAAAGAACGATAGACGGAAATAACATCTCTCCATATGTAGGAAGTGCAATACGAAAAATGAAACCATAAACCACATAGCAAGCGAATGTCAGGCACTTGCACAGAACCAGTACAAAAAGAGGCATGATTCAGTGGCAAAAGCCCTCCACTGGAGCCTGTGCAAGAAACATCAGCTACCTTGCAGTAATAAGTGGTACGAGCACCAACCAAAGGGAGTGATAGAAAACGATCAGGCAAAGATCCTCTGGATAGGGCGATACGTGCAAATAGACCAGACGTGACGTTGATTTCCAAAGTCAAGAAGAAAGTATCACTCATTGATGTCGCAATACCATGGGACACCAGAGTTTGAAGAGAAAGAGAGGGGAAAAAATGGATAAGTGTCAAGATCTGAAAATTGAAATAAGAAGGATATGGGATATGCCAGTGGAAATCGTACCCATAATCATAGGAGCACTAGGCACGATCCAAGATCCCTGAAAAGGAATCTAGAAAAACTAGACGCTGAAGTAGCTCCAGGACTCATGCAGAAGAGTGATCCTTGAAACGGCGCACATAGTAAGGAAAAGTGATGGACTCCTAAGGAGGCAGATGCAACCCGGAACCCCACACTACAAATACCACCCAGTCGAATTTGAAGACTGTGATAGAGCAAAAAAAAAAAAAAAAAAATAATAATAATAATAATATAAAACAGACATCTTAGCTTCTTGGTTTCCTCACGCTTCTCTAGCATGCGAAAATAGACACAATCGAGAGGTCTTTATGGCTCCATAATGATAATGATTATTATAGATTTTTGTCTGGATACGCCTTTGTCTTGTAAGAATATGACTCCTTTGTACCACATGAACGATTTGCATCTACGCATGTTATTAACAACGATTAGTTGCATTATATTGTAAGGTAAATATATGAACTATATACAGAGAGAGAGAGAGAGAGAGAGAGTACGCTGACTGGAGATGGAATGTGAGAAATATGAAGTATTTGTAAGAGGAAAAGTTGAATGTTAGCATGAAGAAGTTCCTGGGGTTACATGTCAGGTGTAGAAAGGAGTTCAATGCCTTTGTAATATTCGACATTTGTTCTCTATAAAAGCAAGTAAAAAATGCACGGAAGTTTCTTCGGCGCAATTGAGTTTTCTGTACTTAGTATAATGCTGTATGAAATTCTCAGCCACGGCCCATGAAACTTTCAGCCACTGCCTGGTGGTGGTCTGTGTTGTTGGCCCCAATAGTGGTGCCAGACTCACGGTCAAGGCTAATATTAACCTTAAATACGATAAAAATGACTGAGGCCAGAGGGTTACAATTTCGTATGTTTGATGATTAAAGGGTGGATGATCATCATACGAATTTGCAGCCCTCTAGCCTCAGCTGTTTTTAAGCTCTGAGGGTGGATAGGAAAAGTGCGGTCCAGCAGACAAATATCCATCTCAATAGTTTTCTGTTACAAAAACAAAAAACACCGTAAAATCTTATGTACATTACTTATGTTACGAAAGACCACTCAAACGATTCGCAATTATGACATCAACGCAAGAAGTTTGTTTTGCGATATCAATCTTAAGAGTAGTGAATAACTGCCGAAAATATTACAAGGAAAAAAAAACAACCTTTCATTAGTCTTTTTAACCTTCCCGCTATCGCCATAGACGCGTCCTGAAGTAAATCGGAGCCACTCAACCACACCGTCCCTCAACATTCTAAAATTTCGACGAAGTTCGCCGGATAGAAAAAAAAGAAGCCAAGTCATTTAATCTTCATAAATCTCGTCGTAACTTAACAATTGCCACGATACAAAAGTCAGGTGAGGCAAAGCTATGATGTACTGCAGGGAGAGAATGCATCAATATCCTGTGATTAAACTTCAAGGAGTTCCGAGAGAGAGAGAGAGAGAGAGAGAGAGAGAGAGAGAGAGAGAGAGAGAGAGAGAATCTCCATAAAAAACAGAGGATGATAAACATGCGCACACAGAATTCACATAAGGTCCAGCTCTGAGAGAGAGAGAGAGAGAGAGAGAGAGAGAGAGAGAGAGAGAGAGACACCCACACAAAACCGAGGATGAATAACACTCGCACATGGAATTCACATCCGGGCCAGCTCTGAACTTACCCGAGAGAGAGAGAGAGAGAGAGAGAGAGAGAGAGAGAGAGGAGAATAAACTAACGCACATAGAATTCACATAAGGTCCAGCACTGAGCTTACCTGTTTCACACACATACAGAGAGAGAGAGAGAGAGAGAGAGAGAGAGAGAGAGAGAGAGAGACGAGGCAAAGGCATAATTCGAAGTAGCGCGTGGGCGTTAACGAAGAGAGATACGGGGAAAATCAATCAGACAGTGACCGGGTGATGTTAGTCATTTGTCCTGGAAGAGGGTCATCACAGCGACCCCCGACTGCGAGGGAGATGAAGACGTCACGTCGTGCCATTCTTATCCTCAGGTCCGAGTGAGGCTCAATTTGTCATTCGCTCTAAACTTCTGGGAGCGAGCCATTCTTGCGGTGCTAATACCAAGGTCTATACGTAGGTTCCTGGGGTGTGGTTAGGGAACCTTGCCTGCTATACGCTACTGGCGGGCTCCCTTTGAAGAAAATGTATGCAAGCCTCTTGCGTAAGAATGGTTCGTCGTCGCTGTTGACTGGATCCGCTGTGGCAATGCTGCCACTAGCTAATGAATTGTTTGTACTTCAAAGGTTTTAACACTTAGCTCTTGAAGACGATGTGTCTGCGTTCTGATCTTCCAAGACAATATGCACTCCGTAAAGCTGGATATCAGTTCATTCTAGGAGCAGTTTATTTTTCTTTTTGTACACTGTACTAAATAGTTTTCAAGCAGATTTGTTTCTGTTGTAACTTAATTATAGAATGGTCTCCCAGGTAATGCATTTAAATCGTCGTAAACAATTATATGCAAGCTAGGTACAAATCGATTTCTATTGAGCAGGGTCGCCTGAGACGCGTCTTCCTTTTTCTTCTCATATTTTTTTATAATATATTAAATTCTTCACTTCTCTTAGATGAGGATCACGGGGGTTGCATTTTGGATAATACTGAATCACCGGAGCTCTTAATAAGTGAATCCCAATGCACATCTTCGTCAAGAATATGTTATCTTCAGCGAGTAAATTTCCTGCGTCAATACGAATTTTGACAAGGAACACTTGGCCATTAACGACTGAATCAGCTAGACCCATCTTGTGTGGCGTTCCACAGTTTAATGATAAGGAATTTTTTTTGTTCTTGCAGTTTATAAATGATATGATCGTTGTATGGAAAATAAGATAGAACAATGTGCATCAGATAATGCTGAAAATGAGATAGTACAATGTGCAGATGAAGCTATTCTCGTCGATATTATATGGTATTGCTGCTTACCTTAACAGTTAATGGAGTAGTCTGTTGAGCATGAAGCTGAACTCTAGCGAAATTACCTCTTCATTGACTGGCAGATCCCGCACTTTCCTGTAGCGCCCTGGTTCGCACTTGGATTCAAAACTTCCTTATTCACAGCATTTCATAACTATATCATCTAATGCCAGCCAGAAATTGATTGCTGTTCGTTAAGCTCCTTATCTGCACAAAGACGATGGAGGAAGTGTGGCGTGTTACAGATCCTCAGTTTTAGCATTTTTGGAATACAGGTTTTCTGTTAGAAACCTCCCAGCTGTTGGTTTACTTAGCAAGGTTGTTCAAAGCTCGTGGTGTCTTTTCTATGCACTGGTAATCAATATTGAGAGCATCACTGGAGGGAATCCCGTCTAACCATCTCTCAAAAGTTCTGTTTTATCTACAACCCAGGAACAAGTACGTGCTACTCGCCTGACAAAGAATCAGCATTCACTTCCTGCCTGAGGGTCACTTTGTTAACAGTACTATATGACAAAAATGGGATGGAATATATAAATCTAACACCTTTCTACTACTAAATCGTCTCTTGCTCGAACAATATCGTAGGGCAATCCCCTCTTCATGAACGTAAATACGCTAATATTGCAATATTTACACCTTTTCCAGTTTGGAAGATGAATTTACCTGCTATTTGCTAAACTAGCGTAAATTTACCCAAGTCATGACTTGGTAAATTAGTTCTAACCAACACGAACACAGTGTAATAAAAAAAAAACGAAAATACATGCTATGTTTTTTAGAAAAAAAGGTGTGATATCAAAACGATGAATGAAATGAGAAACCTAAAAATTAAACAAGTGATATTAATAATATCAAATTTAGTAAAATATAAATCTGTACCATCGAAGAACATACCATTGGAAGACTGACAACAAGCCTATCTTGTGTCCATGTTATTTCTAATATTTTGATCATGGAATAATGGTACTGATTGCGTTGAAACGTAAGATGAACCAAGATTTCACTTGGGGAAGTTTGTGTTTGTACGAGAAATAGCAACGCTGTATACCTTATGTTCACCAAACATCGATTCATTTTGTCTGAATTGTTGTCCGTACAATGTAGTTTGTGTTCTGGCTTCAAATGGTGTTTTGTATGCAAAGGCCATACCATACAATGCAAGCTTTTAATTACGAAGTTGGGTGCTGGTCTGTTATTTGTACACAACCTCTGGATACTACAGCATTTATTGTTTATAGGAGAAAACCACAACACCCTGTATCCCAACTATATTTATTTAGATAATTTGATGATACTTGTGCGTCGTCTGTCTTTCGAAGGATTTCCAGTCATGGGAAGCTTTTCGCGAGTTCTTCGCGACCTCATTTGCATTCTTAGTCTGGTCATTACCTAGGAACCGAGATTTTTTATTTTTTTATTTTTACATGGGTTCCTGTTTCTCAGGAGTATATGATGAAGTTTGGTGTCTTTCCTTAAACACACGCACATATGTATGTATTATAAATATATGAACATTTATATGTTTGTATATATATATAGTATGTGTGTTTGTGAACCATCTCATGTTACACATAAAATTCAAGTCGCCCACATCAGGCCCCTACGACGAACAGGGAAGACTTAACATTCTAGAGCGAAATTATTAAAAAATTAACATTATCAACCTCTTTTATAATTATGATGATCCCATCATCATTATCATTATCATGACAAGAAAAGGGAAGCAATTCCGTTAGTCCTTTTCTAGCCCAGACCTGAGTGAAAAGAGAAAAAAGACAACTGGAAAAAAACTCAGGATTTGACCCAGAAAAGAAGATGCAGAGAGAGTGAGGTATCTGATAATTACGGAGGCAATTAATGGCTGTTATGTGTTATTTGTTATGCTTTGTGGTTATCCATTTTCATTGACGCTTTCGTTTTGGTAATTCTTTTTACTTTTTCATTTATAGGCATCCTGCCCCGGTCGAAGCCTTTTGGGTATGTTCATGGCAGCTTGGGTCTGATCCATAACAATCAATACTTATCAAGAATAATAATAATAAAAATAATATAATAATAATAATAATAATAATAATAATAATAATAATAATAATAATCTGCTTGGTAGAATTCTGGTGGTTCGTTATGATCCATAAAAATCTCTGCTTATCACGAATAAGAAGAATAATAACTAATATATGATAATATTAACAATAATAATAATAAATACTAATAATAATAATAATAATAAAAGACATTACAGTACATAGGGGATAAAGCGGAGTTTAGTCGCGATAACTAAAACCCAGCAGACATCAGCGGTCGACCACCAAAGGTATGGGATAAACTCCTATAAAAAAAATAACTTTGAAAAAATATGGTGGTCACATAATCAGCCATACAGAAAGAGACCAAGAACTTACGTAAAGATTAGAGATAGTTTATTTTTGGAAATAAACTAAACTTTTTTTTTTCTTGCTATATCTGATGAAAAAGCCCATATTGTGTTGGTGGGGAGGGGGTGGGGCGGGGGGAGGGGACGGGGTTGAGAGGGGGGGGGGGGGGAACGCTACCTGAGACTGGAAAATAAAATATAGATACCGGTGAGTGGAGGAGGAAAAGTTGAGGAATCTGAACCTCTTCCACAGTAAGTAAATCATGTTCCAGAATTAAACATTTTACTTTTCTTTCGTGCTTCTTTTTTGTTTTTATTTCTTTTGGAGTCGTTTACATTCTTGATCAATGGTTTGTTTATTTGTTTTGTAGAAGTTTTGTGAGATATGTACAGTTTTGCTAGCAAACCACCACACACACACACACCCATATGTACACACACACACACACACACATATATATATATATATATATATATATATATATATATATATATATATATATATCTTACACACACACAAACACATACACACACATATATATATATTTATAAGCGAATACCACGGGAAAATGATAGTCAGAAATCCAAGCGCTTTCGTCTTTATTCAGACGATGTCTGAATAAAGACGAAAGCCCTTGGATTTCTGACTATCATTTTCCCGTGTATTCGCTTATTTATGAAGTCAAGTGCATCTACTGTGATTTTTAAGCATATATACATATATATATATATATATATATATATATAATATATATATATATATATAGCTGAGTCATTTCTTGCTCCGTACCAGGCTGAATCACGGGTCTTCATTGGAATCTATTGACACTCAGATTAGACCTAGCCAAGCTACTCCGTCTTCTTCTTCTTTTCGGTATTAATCGATACGCAGTGAATGGTTTCACTATACACACACACACATTTATATATATATTATATATATATCTATATATATATATATATATATATATATATATATAAATATATATATATATATATGTGTGTGTGTGTGTGTATAGTGAAACCATTCACTGCGTATCGATTAATACCGAAAAGAAGAAGAAGAAGACGGAGTAGCTTGGCTAGGTCTAATCTGAGTGTCAATAGATTCCAATGAAGACACGTGATTCAGCCTGGTACGGAGCAAGAAATGACTCAGCTATCCTTAATATTAAGTAAATGGAGTTCTCTTGTAAAGCTTTCGACCAATCATCATTAGCTGCCCTGACCTACCACACTTCAGAAAATGATGTGAAAATCTGAGTTTCCATTTAGTGGGAACCATATTACTTACGGCGAGCTGGGCAAGTCAAATGAGAGTCTATTGTGCTTTTAGGTATTTAATGTTGCGGAGCACTTACTGCCTGTTCAACGATGGCTCTCGGTGTATTGGACATAATTTCCACCTATTCGAAAATAATAAAATGGTACATTGCGACTACTCCATAACTCATGTATTCTGATATTAACGCGTTGATATTCTGTACACGTTACGTTATGAAGTGAAAAACTTCCTTTACAGAGGTATGATGTACACTGCAATAAATTGAAGTAACAGTTTCTTCAAAACCAGTCAGTTATCAATTTCAAGAGTATAATGATACTTTCACTAATATGAAAACCAACACTTTCCCCTTCTACATTAATTGTAAATCATTCGCAGTTAAGCAATTATCTTTATTTCAGACTATATTTATAAGGATTGCTGATCATGATGGTGATGAGAACGGAGAATGGACATGAAGAATAATGCAACTGGTGTATTTTATGGTAAAAAGATACTACTTTCTGAAGGAAATAATTTAATCTTAAAGTTTACGCTTGACAGAGGAAAATAAAAGAAAAATAAATCATATAAGTAACCATGAGCCATAGATCAAACCTTACAAAGGTAAAACAAAAAATACCCTAAAAAGTTTCACTGTATTTTCCAGAAATCATACTATTCCTTTCCCTATCGGAAGCAACACGATTTGAGTGTTAGCAGCTTACCACAAGCCTACATTAAACTTATTCAAATTAACCTTTCCCGCATGCGGAATAAATTCCAGTAAGGATGAAATAAAAACAATATAGCCGGAGTGAGACGCAGAAAACTATTACCATTTCGGGCTGACGGTGACGAAGCCCACAGTAAATTCATTTCACAAAGAGAGTCTTGACGAATACGGTCAGTAATTGTTACTTTGTGGTCGTGTCAGCATGCCTTTGCGGACTTACAAGCAATAACGCGAGACAGACTGAAAAGTTATTTGACTACATAATGATTTTAATTGATATGAGTGTGTTATATGGCGGTAATAAAGAAGTTATGTACGAAAATGTGCCGCCAGGGTAGGAATATTTCACACTACTATTGGCCTACGAGGACAGTTTCTGTTGGTCCGCCTTGGTTTAGTTAAGTTTATTGCTTACGTGGGTGCAGATATATAGATATAGCGTGAGGAAGGACGCAAAAATGTTGTTAGTGGAGATCAAAGGAACGATCCTGATTATTTCCTTATAATTCACAATGAACACTAACTCGAGAAAGAAAGGTAAGAAAAAAATATAAAACACAGGTAAAGATAACTAATACTTCTTATAGACTTTCAAATCAATTCATTCATTCATTAACTGTGTTTAAAAATGTAGAAAAAGGAGAGCAGTAATCGAAGGAGATACGTAAGCATATATTGTTAACAGAATTACTACGTATAATCCCGGCTGAAGACTTAATGCATCAGCAATGAATGACAAACTAAAAATAGACGGCGTTACAAGGATGTTGTTACAAACACACCTCGGTTATAATATGATCATTTTTCAGTGCTGCAAACGCTATAACTTTTTTAGGAGGATTGTTTATTAAATAATACAAACATGAGTGTTTATTTGCAAAGTAAGATTCGTTGCTGGCTGAAATATCTTTTACGTTTTATGATGAGGCATGTTATAATTACGACCTGATTCAGAAAACAAAAGAATGACATCATTTTATTGATATAAAAATTGAAACTGATCACTTCAGTAATTTCTTGAAATTCTGTATTACACGTTAATTGAAATGTGAACACCTTTATCATGTGAGCAACAATATAAGGGTACGTATCCTAGTTAAGTGATGCATACCATGTAATGTTTTTTTTCTTTGTTTTCACAATGTACCGTTAGATTAGTGTTTACCAGCGTGAGTGTATCAGAGAGAGAGAGAGAGAGAGAGAGAGAGAGAGAGAGAGAGAGAGAGAGAGAGAGAGAGCTGTCTAGATTCGACCGTCCCTCCTAGGCTATTTATCGGTGTGCATCAATTTTTGTCTCTTGGTAGAGATAATGGAAACATGCGACATGCGTACGAACTGAGATCCGTTGACTTTGAATAAATTGCATGAATGATTGTATTATGAAACTGAAGGCTATAAAGCCAAGCACTGTGGCACTTTCAGGCTTTCGGCCATTCAGCGCTTGAGACAGCGAAAATGGGGAGTTGGAACGGTCAATATCCAAATATTGGGACGAATTGAGACGAAGTATAAGGATCTAAAGATAAAATGAAAATCATTTCCCCACAGTTGCACTGAGTTATATAGTCTGGACGGCAGGACCGAAGAAAGGAGACGAGAATGGATGTAAATTAATATAGTAATGGCCAATATGGGTGCAGCCATAACTTGAGAACGTTGCTAGCAGCGCCCAGCCCATTGCACTGACTGATGGTATGACTCCCCTACGGAGCTTAGATTGTTATTGTCTTGCGATTACCCCAACCATTATTACTAAAACTAGTTTTCTCTCCACACACACATATAATATATATATATATATATATATATATATATATATATATATATACTAGTATATATATGTATATATATATATATATATATATATATATATATATATATATATATATATATATAATGATATTCACCCGGTAAATACACAAAATACGGATATAAAGGACAAACCGGCAAAAGTTTGGGTGACACGTTAAAAACTCATCTCACACACTTCTAACCATTACCAGTCAAGTTTCATGTACTACCCTGTGTTTACTGACATACTTTATAGGCCATGAAAGTCAGGCTTCGGTATTTGAATATCAGTTCCATCCTACTTCTTGTGTACCAGTTAACTATTACCAAGATATTTATCCATTATAAAAGGCTATAAGCATTCGAACCTTGTCTCAACATGAGACTGCTTTGGCGTGAGTCGTCACTTAGTGGTTGAGTTAACTGTCCATATTTTTGTTATTCGAAGGTTTTCTGCAACCTTTAGTTAGATGATCTTCACTGGATATGATTAACATTATTATAAACGACGAACCTCGTTTAATCATGGAGTTTGTGCGATTTAACTTCACGGCATAGGCCTAATTCCTTGATTTTTAGGTTTCTTTTGCAGCTGATGAACGTCCTTATATATGTATACACATTTGTATGTATGTGCATATATATATATATATATATATATATATATATATATATATATGTATATATATATATATATATATATATATATATTATATGTATGTATATATATATCTATATATATATATATATATATATATATATATATATATATATATATATATATATATATATATATATATATATATATATATATATATATATATATATATATATATATGTGTGTGTGTGTGTGTGTGTGTGTGTGTGTGTGTATAAACACTACGAGTTTCACTAAACGTACGCAGTCTAAGCCTGTCCTAGCCACGGGATGAACAAAAACTACATTTCTTTTACAATAATTAACGTTGAAAAACCAGTTTTAGCACACGGTTTTCCTATTCCTGTCATTAATTCAGTTGGCCTTATGCCATCACAGAAATTTATTTCGGTGTCAATAGCCTAAAAGTTGTGACGCGTTTTAATAGACACAATCAATCAATCAATGCCAGCACAGATTCTTGCTCCTGGGGCAGTCCGTAGTCAATTTCGTGCAAGCCAGTTGTTATATTCAACCTTATACCCACGAGTCTCGTCTGATCATATTATTTACACTATACTGACGGTTAAAAACTAGAAGGCCTACTTACTTTAAGATGAGTAATGTTCGGTTCACAGGCGGCGTTAACTGAGGCTACTTTTATACCGAAACTCCCAAAATCTCAACAACAGCGTTTGCTCTCCACATTGTAGCCTACTTTTCTCACATTTACCTAGACCTAAGTACACTTCCGTCGATAAGGAACATTTATATATTAGACTATGATACCGTTAAATCAATGTTCAGTCCAAATGAAAACTGCAAAAACTGGATTAAGCAAAAGATTTGTACTTACAGCAACGGTACTTTGAAGTTCTGGGAAGATTTGGTAACTTCCAAGTAAGCCTGGTATTGTTTACGAAAACGGTGTCCGCCGGTCAGTCGTGGTTTCAAAAGCGCAGGATATACCAAGGTTCTTCGTGCCAGTTCAACTTTCGTGTGTCATTCCGTTTCACTACAAGACTGCTGAACTTCAATCTCAGTTGGACTTTGTTCGAACAGCACTTCAATTATGTGTGTCGTACGCAAAATCCATTGACTATTTCTGAAGGTGGTTCCTTCTGTGACCAAGTGACGTCATCACAGTTAATCAAATCAGCTCTTAATTCCAGTTTAATCTCACTTTAATTTTTTTATATTTTATAATGGGTTACAATTTTCATTAAAAAGAATAATAACAAAAATGCATGGCATTTTGGAAAAATGTACTGATGCTTTATTAAGAATGATAGACGCAAACAAAACTGCGGACACGTAATACACGTATTTGATCGTTACTCAGTCTCAGTCACCAACAGTTCCCGGCGGATGTGTGATTAATGTGATCGTGTTCGTCTCGATGTTCCATATAGTCACTACAGAACGTCTTCACGTAAATTCCACGGTGAGTCATTTGTCTCTCTCTCTCTCTCTCTCTCTTTTGCGTTTGAGAAGTAAGACGGAAGTCCAAAATGTGGCTAAGTAACGTTACAATAGCTTTGATCATGCGAGAATACGTAGTTTGGCATCTTTGAACATTTTGCCGCCATACTTGTTCCTAGTGGCCTTTATATTTTTCTATGCTGTTGATGGAAATGAAATACTCATCTCGGGTAAAGCGTTTTTACAATGACAAAAACAAATATGTTAATCAATTTGAACGTTATATTCACATATCACCTTAGCAAAGACACGATGGCCTATAACAATGGCCTTAGGCCTAGCCTACGTCTGAAACAAGACGACGACCACAAGTAGATTTAGCCAACCTTATACTGACAAGAAATTGTGAAAGGAAACTTTTGTTCTCATATAACGTACTATACTATTATGTGCTCGTCGTTGACTTGTAAAACCTGTTGGTTGCCGGATTGACGTCTTTATATATATAAAACTGAGGAAAATTTGTTAAAATGAGTTAGTTATGCTAGGCCTAATAATGTATAAACCAACGGAAGATGGAGGACTGATGGAAGTTAATGGAAAGGTTTGAATTATGAAAACTTAATAATACACTCGCTTAAAAAATTTAATAATACATCGCCTAAAATGTCATTTACAAATGAATAAAATTACCTCGTGATCACGTAAAAGGTTGGTTTTGACTATAATATTCATGTTCAACTTGCCTACAACTTCAATCAGAGGGAATTCGATCGTGATAGTTGGATATAGCAAGGCACACTACACTGGGTGGTGTCACCTGTTGGGTTTTGGGTTCTCGTGCTCGATCGTATACATGCTCAAGCACGCTTTCCATTGCTTTGTTTGGTTGCTTATTATCTATTAGACATATTATGTTTTATTGTTTATTGCACACAATTTATATATACGAGTATATATATATATATATATATATATATATATATATATATATATATATATATTATACATACACACACACACACACACACACACACACACACACACACATATATATATATATATATATATATATATATATATATATATATATTTATATATATATATGTGTGTGTGTGTGTGTGTGTGTGTGTGTGCGCGCGCTATGGAAATCCTCACCGCTTGACCGATCTTGACAAAATTTGGCACATGGCCATCATTTGAACTAACATAGATTATAATAACGTAGGTTTCAAACCCGCACCGCCGCCCCCTTCCCCTTCCCTTTGTAGTATCTTACATGGTCAATAAATTCAACGAGTTTATCATACGTCATTTTCGTGTTCTAGAGAACATAGAAATACATTAAGGAAAATACATTTCTTCCCTGTGATTATTAATGCTGTATCAAGATTTATGTTAACGTTTAATGGAGGTGTGTTTAGGTTTAGTGGGGATCAGTGGCGGCTCGTCAGTAGGCACTGTGCAACTGCAGTATTCCTTATAGATTTCATAGATATGCACAAAATTATAAATATATGCATGAATATGAGAAATTAAGCATAGATTAACAATAATCATGAAAACAATTATTACCATTCTCTTGTCTTTGTAAAAAAAAAAAAAAAAAAAAAAAAAAAAAAAACAAAAAAAAAAAAAATGAATTGAAAGAATGTGTGGAACTACCGGTGCTCAGCAGTTCTACTTTTGCTAGCAGGGTGATAATGTGGTAGCTAGCCCGCTCATAAAATTGACAGGAGCACTGCGGCTCTCCAGCAGTGTTCGTCTAACTATTGGAGGAGGAAGGAGTGTTTTGAAATTCGTCAAAGCTTAATCAGTATGTAATATTAGTGATAGTGATAAAAGTAGTGACGATACTGATGATATGTAATGCAGAATAATCAACTCGGCGGTGAGTTGCATTAAATGGGATAAAATGATAACCGCATTAAATTCAATGAATAAAATTCAAAACAATAGCTTTCGATAGCGGTTCTGCTGCCTTCCCTCAGTGTGCGTGTGAGAGAGTGTGTGTGAGTGTTTAGGTGTGTTGGCGGTGTGTGTTTACGTTTAATAGGGGTGTATTTAGGTTTGGTGGGAGGGGTGTTTGATTCAGTGTTGTGGTTTAGTGGAGGGTGTTAGGTTGGTGTGTTTGAGCTATTTCTGGGGGCGTATCAGTAAGGTGGGGTGTGAATAAGTTTAGTGGGGGTGTGCTTAGATTTAAGTGGAGATGTGTTTAGATTTGGTGGGGTGTGTGTTTAGCTTTAGTAGGGTGCATTTAGGTTTAGTTAGGGGTGTGTTTAGGTTTAGTCAGTTGAGGTTGGGTATAGTGTTGCTGTGTTTAAATATAGCAAGAGGTGTGTAGTTTTTGTGGGTGGTGTGTGTTTAGGTTAAGTTGGGGCGTGCTTAGGTTTAGTAGAGAATGCATTTAGGTTTAGTGGGATGGGTGTTTAGATTTAGCCGTGTGTTTTGGTTCGGTGGTGGTGCGTTTAGGTTTAGTTGGGATGTGCATTGGTATTTTGATTTTGAGAGTGCTTAGGTTTAGTTGGGGGTGTGTTTAGGTTTAGTGGATGGTATGTATTACATTTAGTGGGGTTGTTGTTTTGGTTCGGTGGTAAGGATATTTAGGTTTAGTGGAGGGATGTGTTTAGGTTTAGTTTGGGGTGCTTCGGTTTAGCGGTTGGTCAGTTATAGTAGATTCACATCGACTGTGCATTTGACGTCTAGGCCAGTCCCTTACGACGCTCCTGATTGGCTGTTGACAAAACAATCACAGGGCAGGAAACTCTCAGTCTCTCTCGAGAGTTCACATAGGCAGGATGCATGTTCCACCTCTCCTGAAAGACGTATCCCTCATGAGAGGTGGAACATACATCCTACGCATGTGAACTCTCGAGAGAGACTGAGATTTTCCAGCCCTGTGATTGGCATTTCAACAGCCAATCAGGAGCGTCGTAAGGGTCTGGCCTAGACATCGGATGCACGGTTGATGTGAATCTACTATAGTAATATGTATATTTGCATGTTTGTTTGCGTTTGCAAGTCTTTTGGGATCAGATTGCAAACACACGCACTTCTTCACCCTGGCTACCATTCACCAAATTCTTCTAATTATCCCGCACACAACTCATTGGTAAGATGAACCACGAAACTCGATACTCGCTGGTGAGACTAGGTTGGTATATACTTGTACTCGTTACCTTTTTTTTTTTTTTTTTTTTTTTTTTTTTTTTTTTTTTTTTTTTTTTTTTTTTCCATATTTTCGGGGCAATTTATTTTGTGATAACTTGCTATGCAAATTCATTGTGTTTTAGCTTGTGTTGAATTGTAAGCACATAAAAATATTGTTATTAAACAATAATTCCTTATGGAGGGAACGGAGAATTATATTCCCACGTAATTCATCCGTGGCCGTCTATTTTGAAGACCATTAGCTGCGGTGTAAGTTAAAAGCGACAATGTCATTTTCGCCCAGTTACCGTGAAATAAGCTTCTTTGGCAAAGGAGAGAAGCTGCTCTTATTTACTTTTCCTCTCAAGATATCCTTTCAAGCGTGATAAGCCTTGAATGCCTTCGACATAATTGACTTTTCGATGACGACGGTGTCACTGTTTTGCTCGTACTACTATTAGTACTATTAATCATTCATTGTGATTGCATGAAAATCATTGTTATCACAGTAATAACTATAGTAATTTCAGTGAAGGAAATATGATTTATTTCCCTTTCAACTCACAGACTTGGACATGATTACAGTGCAACAAAAATATAAACCATTATCATCTTCCTTCTTACAAGATTAACGCTTGTTCGATAGGCTCGAATTTCCGCCAACTGGCCAGATTACCTACCCTCCACCCTCGAAGTCCGTTAAGACAACTCTTTCAAAGAGTAATTTTGGTAAATGCTGAATTGATTATTATAAAAAAAATTATTCTTTCGTGTCCGTTTCGTTTTACGCTGAAAATTTTCGCCATAATGAGCATTGCTCATGCATGTGCGCACGCACGCTTGATTTTTAAAAATTTTTAATATTTTTTATTTATTTATTTATTTATTTTTGGTCTTCTACTAAATCACGAAGTATGTAAATTTGTAATTAGGCATCATGAACATTTGTAATCACGTGAAACAGAGAGATATACATTTAGTTTTAGGATATGATTATGTATGTTTAAGAACTCTGTCTATTACGAGGTACTGAATTAGATCTTTTTAAAAGCCTCGTCCTTCATGCAGTGGCCATTTTGCGTCCCCAGATCGTGAACTGTATTTGTTTGCATTATAATCTTTTGAAATGACGTATTTAGAATATTTGCAACTTAGTCTGTCGTCGAATTAATTTTGTCTTTTGTAAATATATTTGTTCAGTACTTGATAGTATATGAAATAACAAATTGATTTAAGTCTCAATTAATTACTGAATTTAGCATTTCAAGGCAGTACTTAAAAAATTGCCAATTTTATAGATTTGGTTGTAAGTCAAGGGTGAACTACATTTATTTAAGATTTAGTGTTTAATGAAACAAGGAAATATCTACATACAGTATATATTTGTTCTTCTAGGTGGACTGTAGTCTGTCTGGGAAAAGACACCTTGGATGTGAGATGGCATAATGGAAATTCAGGAGCATGAGGACAATTCGTGAGTTATCCTACGGAAGATTTTTTTATTTATAGAATTGTTTTCCTGCTTGCAAAATATGACGTAGGCTGTAATGGAATATTCAGGTATTCTAAGGTTACGTTACACATTTTTTTCGGTAAGTTTATTGACTTTGGTACAAGCCAAAAGTATGTTTTTATTCAATACTAAAATCGATGTACATTCGAGCAGTGACTGCCGATATCGATTTTTCGACATTTGTAATTTTTTATAAATCGGAATAGGTGGTGAGAAGTAGATTTATATATATATATATATATATATATATATATATATATATATATATATATATATGAAAACGCGAAAATATAGAAAGTAAGTACTATATTTCAGAGTCTGGTGTCTCTCTCTTCAGGTATATAAGTGATGAATAACAGTCACAGAAAAGGCGGTATTTATACCAAGAGATCCATCCATAGGTAGCAACGTTTTTCTAAGTCACCCCTTCTGATAATTCTTCTTTAATCTTCTTAAACGTTGGTTGAAGGAAGGTTTTATCAATGATATCTGGAATCCAGGCGCCATTTGAGATATTAATTACCCGTCTTTGTTTGATTAAGCTGCCTCTATAATTTGACTTTTGTACCGACATCTGCTGCAATAAATTATACGTGACA
>NC_087218.1:18463927-18508927 GCF_015104395.2 Macrobrachium nipponense | reverse complement strand
TTGCACGACAACCAGGAATATAATTACTGCTCCTACTACTATGATCATCATCATCATTTATATTTCCATTATGTCTATTATATTTACAAGTATATTACCAAATAAATCTATTATGATGGGGCCAGATGGGCCCCCAATCACAGTAGGCCCTGGCGCATTGCACCTCCTGCACCCTCAGTAGTTCCGCCACTGGCCACCCTATAGATGTACCTGTGTTGAACAGTTATAAACAATTATCTTTTATCCGTCTGTCCAGTATTTGCAAGCTAACAGTTGCTAATTACTTAAGAGGCTTACCGTTTTCAACGTCAGTGAATAAGATAAAATTTTGGCTAAAGTTCTACTATATACTTTACGGAACACTATAGGGTAAATGAAACGTCGTAAAGAAATTCAGTCTTATTTGTCTTTTGAGGTAATTTGATTTATTAAACAATTTTATTATCATTATGGAGGAATCTCTGATAATCATACTCTGCAACATATATTACATGAACACTACTGGGAATACATTGACTACCCGACCACAATCCTTATGAACCTTCATTTTCGGGGACACAACATTTAGTAAGAATGAATCCAAAAGAAAAACCCAAATGACGGTGAGTCGGTGACATTTCTCGTCCTCGCACTGCACGAACAACTGACGATGCCAACGTTCCATTTTGCCGTTAGTGGTTCCAGGTCTTGTAACGTTTTGTACAGTGGAGAGGAAAAAAATATATATGTACGCTCTAATGATATCTATGTGATCTTCAAATGATACGGATCAGAATTTGTTGAACACGTTAGCAACGCTGTTGTTTTGGTTGAAACCCTTTGCTTTTATGGATATGATAATCTTGCGTCTGGCAGCTAAGTGATTAGCGTGGTGTGAGAACGATGACGTCACCAGGGTGGATTAGCAGCTCGGAGACCCTGGGCAGACAGGGAGATTCCCAAAGAATCTGGAACGAGACGAAATTAATTCATTGTTGATTAATGATGTAGTTGTAAAATGTCATTCAGAATATATTCATTTAGACAAAACATTTCGTTTCACCGGAGCGCATGATTTGCATATTCATGTTATAGCAAGAATCATTTATACTATTTTCATTCACAGAGCATTAACCTATTTACTGATTTATTTCCTTTATAATTTGGTGTTGAAGGAAGGATCATCAGTAATAAAAAATGCTAACAAATACCTCAGTTGTTTTTTCATAATTAGAAAACATCAATTTTACCGGATTTCTCTGTCGATAAAGAAATCGTATTTCATCGTATTATTTAGTTATATTTCTAACGGTTACTGTTATCAGTTTTTTTTTATTAATTATTCAAATATCTCTCTCTCTCTCTCTCTCTCTCTCTTTCTCTCTCTCTCTCTCTTTTTTTTTTTTCTCTCTCTCACACACACACACACACATTCTCATATCCAAACCAGGAGCGAAATTTAGTTCTTATTGGGTTTGTAGTGGTAGTAAGATTTAGCCAGCCTTGTGCTGGCACGGGCTCTTGCTTTTCAGCAGCCCGTAACTTATTGAGTTAGACCGCGTTCATTCAGGCACAGGGTGGCTTCAGAGAAACAACAACACTTGTCACTTTACATTTCATACCCTAATTGCTGAATCCAGTGCTCATCAGTGGCTCGTCGAAGCCTATATATACGAGTTTAATATATATTTTTACACCTTTCTTCACCCTGAATTTGATTCACCTCTGTCCAATACTTGTCAGGCACCAAATTAAGTTAAATTAACTGCTTTGGTTCATAGATCCACACTAGATTCTTCTTGAGACAAGTGGATGTCACTTCTCCCTGCGTGGTAAATCTTGTAGGTCGTGACGGTTATGGGTGATTGCTATATATGTGTGTATGTGTAACTGTGATTGCTGTCTACTGAGCTAAGGAATTCAAATATTCACACACACACATACACACATATATAGCTATTATATTTGTAAATATGTCCCTGTACTTTTTGTTCACCACCGTCTCAACTAACCAGTACCTCCAAACAATTTTCGGATTTTCAATTCACTGCTCAAGTCCCACGTTCGGGAATCAAATACGGGCTCTCGGGGTCGAGGTGTAATCTTGTTTACATCAATTCCGATGTCGTCGACCTCTCTTAAATATCACGAAAGTTCATCATAACCCGTTCATGCAATGGGAGCAGCTTTCAGCTTACAGCTTGCGTTGATCGAAAGGCTAGTCTGAATCTGATAGGAGCGTCAGAGAAAACTTTAAGAGTGAGAGGACTTTTTTGTTTTCTCTTGACGTCATGTTATGACCCGGACGTCTGCCTCCGGGAGAAGTTCCAGCCCCAACCCCTCCAACCCCCGCCAATGACAAATCACACTGGAAGTCCTCCCCTGACGTCGCAGACTTCTCGACCTGAGTGTTCTTTGCGGGGTCGTTCTGGCGTGGACGTACCTTTTGGAGTATTCGTAAAAAAAAAAAAAAAAAAAAAAAAGTATTCCTGCTTCTTTACGGTCTCTCAGGTTATTGCGGATTGTTGCTAAAGGATGAAAGGGAATGTTTTTCTCCGAGCTTCTGAGAGTTTTTTTTTTTTTTTTTTTTTTTTTTCATCTCCACTTCGGAGAAAACAAAAAATTGCATTGGAGTGATCAGGTGATTACGGATTGGGTAGTTCATTTATAACAAAGTTTGTTTTTCTTTTTAAATGTAGCTGATAGGGATTTACCAACAGTTCCTTCATTGTAAGACAAATTAGATGTGTCATTTTAGCTGCGTTATTTTTAGTCTTCAGGTAACTGAAATTAAAAAACGTAGCTAATATTTTGTGATGTAAGGTGATTTGCTATTAATCCTCTGTAGAAAAGAGATGTATGGGCTCGTGCGATTATCCTTTTCGTGATAGCATTTGTCAGGAAAATGATTTGAAATATATATATATATATATATTAATATATATATATATATATTATATATATATATATATATATATATATATATATATATATATATGAATACCTGAGCGGCTACAGGGATTTGTAGGTGAGAGGCGGCCTTAACTTATACCTCTCGTGATAGCCTTGTTGGTAAGCGCGTCGCTATACGTCCTGAATTCTTGGTTCCTTGGTTCGAGCCTATGAGCCGACGAATTTCTTATCGACTAAAGAAATTCCCCTTCGGTTAACATATATGAAAATATATTAATTCCGAGGTAGAACGAATTATATATTAAAGGACATTTGTAGCTTAATGCTTATATATATGTGTGTGTATGTGTGCGCGTCTATGCACATCTTATAAATAAATAAATAAATTGTATGTATGTGTGTATTATCTACATATGTCTGTGTGCTTATTTGTTTGTTGTGTTTTTATGCGAAAATATAAGATCTTCTGCCGGCAGGTACTCTTTACAGTTTTGCGTAAAGACAGTACAAATATTATGTAATTGAAAAATCAGTCATACCTCCCATGGCAATTTTTCATTTTCCACGTACGATTGATATTTTTTATTCCCCATGTACAGTATATATTTTTTTCATAATAAACCATTTAAATTTTTTCTGCTTGCTGCTGATTCGAAAGTGAAATTTGCTAAATTTAGTTTAGTGTTCACAAATGAATATCTGACCGCGGTTTACCTGAAATATCAAATGACACGATATCCATGTTACCTGTTAGCTTCTTCTGTGTATATGCATTATAATAATAATACCAAAATAATATTATAAAAACCTATTATATTCCCTTCACAAATCTCGAAGTTTTGTTTTTCTTTTCTTTTTCCTGGCCGTTTCTCCCTTTGTCTCGATTATTTTTATGACCGCTTATATCAAGCTCCAAAATTTTTCCCTTCTCCCCTTCACTCTGTTATTAGCCTTCTTCCTTTTCATTTCCTTTCTAATCTCCAACTGCACAGCTTGTCGTCTTCTTCATTTTCATTTACTTGATTCGTACTTCTGTCCTCATTTTATTATTATTATTTGCCCACTTTATAATTCATTCTCGTTGATATTTGTAACTTTTTTGCCCTTCCTCCTCCTCCTCCTCCTCCTCCTCCTCCTCCTCCGCCTCCTCCTCCTCCTCCTCCTTCCTCTTCCTCCCTTCGTCTTCTTCTCTTCTCTTCTTCTTCTTCTCTTTCCCAGAGGCAAGGAAAAGACCGAATAAGCTGGAGGAAACTGAAAATTTTTATTCTCTCTAAAGTTAATAAAGGAGGAAATTAATTTCTGGCGCCTCTATTTCGGGTTTCCATTGTAACCACCAGAGTCCGTCAGAAAACAAACGGCCTTCCCTGGAATGAATACCTGACAGATAAGCAGACGTCCTGGTCTCCTGGAGTCTCACATATTTAGGTTTGCTTCGTTTCTGTTTCGGTCGGGAGTGGGAGTATTTTACATTTCCTTGTTCATTCATTAAACTAGTCGTTAGTATCATTAATAGACAGTATTCGTTAGAGCTGACGGTAAAAATCCGCAGCGGATATCGCTGTAACCAGTAATGGGTACTGAACATGAGCGCCAGCTGAAAAAAAAAGAAATAAAAAAAAGAAATGGTCTCTCCCAGCTTGTCTATTGCGAGTTGATATTTCTTATGCCCTCTTTTTCTTAAGTATTGAAGCAATAAAGTCTTATTTCTTGTTCGCGTCGGTTCTGTTAAGACCTGTAATTGGCCTCTCCTCTTTTTGATCTTTTCTGATATGGTTGGGAGAGTATACTTTAACCATCAGTTTCCTGTTCTCAAGCAGGACATTCTTATTTACAGCATTTGGTCCTGCCAAATTTCAGATGCGTTTTTCACATGTTCTTGTCACAGATTTCTAGAAGCACTGCAGTTTTACTTGTATATTGCATGCTTTTATATCCTCTCTTCTACCTTAAATCAATTCCATTGCCAAATTGTCTCTTCTCTTCTCTCCCTTGTCATTGCCAATTGTCAACTCTCTTGTTCGCTGATGTTCACTATTCACTCTCATTTATTTTCTCTACATGTAGCTGGGATTTCCAATCCTTCCACTCATTTCTTACCATAGAGTGGTGCATGAAATCCACGTTTCTACTCAACAGAAGTCCTCACTTCAAAAGATTTTGCCTGTTGTTTTCACTTTTAGCTAGCAAAAATCCTTCGTAGGTTAACTGCTCATGCTGTAAGTTTTTTTTCCCAATTCTGATATTGTTCTTAGGCCAGATATAAGGCCTCGGTTATCAACTCATAATTTTTTATTTTCTGCGTCATAACAGAAATTTTCGTTTACTAATTAACTTGTCGCTTGCTTCATGTAATCTCATCGCCCTTTCGACTTTCAGCTTCTTCACGGCATCATCCTATACTCTGTTTTTTTCCATCTGTCCACCCGCCAGTGGTGTTTGCGTATGGTAACACTGCGTCCTGGGCTTTAGATAGTTACGCTATGTATAAGTTTTAGGTAACTAAAAGGATATCTGGGTGAACATTTGAAACTGAAAAGTGTTTTAATAATTTACAGTATGCGCATTACACCATTAATATTCGAAATAGGATAGTGTTATTACACTATCAATATTCGAAATAGGATAGTGTTATTATTGTTGAATGTAAGCTGAATGTAACTATCTAAAGCCCGGGACGCAGTGTTACCATACGCAAACACCTCAGGCGGGTGGACAGATGGAAAAAACAGAGTATAGGTAATTATACTGTTTCAATTTGTGAGATTTATGGCTTCATATGAGTACCAACGATCACTTAGGAGCAATCGATTGGGCACAGCCATTTAACGAGCATTACGCGAGATGAGGCCATCGCCCCCATCTTGGTGTAGGATAGAAACTCCAAGCTCGTAGTAGTTGGAATTTTTAATGCGCTCTTATCAAATATTCTGTGACGTAACCAACTCAGGAGTAAGATAAAATTTTGAAACTTTACGTAAGTGGAAAACATAAGTTATGAACGCTAGCGTTATCATTTAAAACATTAATAACTGCTTCTTTATATTTTTTACAGTTGAAAGTTGAAAGGCTTATACTAGTTTTAAATCGTGACATAGAAAAATTCTCTTGTGATAAAATTTCACAAAAGAAACTTATAGATTTGTTAAATGTTAAGCTACAAAAATACATTAATACTGATTTCGCTTTGTTATCAACTGGTTATTTGTTTCTAATTATATATATATATAATATATATATATATATATATATATATATATTATATATATCATAGAATATACACGTATATATATCGATATATATATGTATGTATATATATATATATATATAGATATATATATATATATATATATACATATATAAATAATAAGATAATAGATATATATATTATGAGATATATATATAATAAGATATATTATAATATATTATAATATATAATATTATATAATATAATATATATATTAATATATATTATATATATATATTATATATATAATAAAATATAAGACCTTCATACATTTGCCTGCATACGTTTATTGTGGTTTATATAAATGAACTGAGATTTACAGACCAAAATTGACCGGAAATTAGATTGAAAATGCTGGAATCTTATTATAAAATCTGGTTACGCAAGTCGGAGATATATAAATATAACTGGGATCTGAGAGAAATATTTTTTCCATTTCTAACCTCTAGGAACATTTCGAATATTTTTATACAGGGAAACAAAAATGTGTCCTTCATATCGAATCGCCATTGAAGGCATTTTTAGTCTACATTCCTATTTTTACCGAATAACATCTTTTTATCGATTTTGAGAACGTTACACCAGAAAGCTTTCGACTTCTACGATGTATGAAGTTTTTTTTTTTCTCTTGTCTTTTATATCCTTTCGTTCATCTACATGAATGGGTTTTAAGTAAGTTCGAATTGAATTTTATTTTTCACATAAGAATTTTTTTTCTTGGTCAGATGGGGAATGAATTCGCAGTTTCTACATTCTATCTCTTTCGATTAATTTAACTTTTTTTTTTTTTTTTTTTTTGCTTGAAGAAAATCCAGTGCTATTAATTCCTCCTTTCAGTTTAAATATTGATAAAAAAAAAACTGCATCTGTCCACGTGCGTGGGCTCACACACACACACACACACACACATTAAATGTTAAAGAGTAAAAATGAAAATATCCGAGGTATAAAATGTGAATGAAAAAAGATGAAAGGGAGTTTTACGGTTTAAGCGGAAAAAACCCTTACTTTGATTTCTCTTATTGCCGTTTTCATTGCAATTTTTTTTTTTTTTTTTTTTTTTTATATCTGTGTTACCGATTTTCTTTTGGATTTCTAGGCAGTGTAGGTGTAACTTTCGGCTCTTAGTGTTTTTTTTTAGGGGCTGAAAAATAAGCTAGAAATTTTTAAAAAATTTTCTCGTAAAAAGGTTTTGTGTTTACCAAATTTCTGTACAGTTTTGCTTATAGCCACGTTGTATAACATGGAGAACATTATAACCATGAAGGTTTTATATGAGTATATTAATTTTGGCATGTTTGAAGGTACTTACTTGTACGTGCAATATATATATATAATATATATATATATATATATATATATATATGTGTGGGTGTGGTGTGTGTGTATATAATATATATATATATATATATATATATATATATATATATATATATATATATATATATATATATAGATATAGTGTTGTGTGTGTGTATATAATATATATACATATATATATATATATATCTATATATATATATATATATATATATATATATATCTATATGCGTAATTAATCCACAAACAACCACCTGATAGCGAAGTAAATTCGATATTAACGAGTTTCCGTAACTTGAGACTTAACAACGGTATAGAAGTTTCGAGTGTAAAATGATAATCTCTTTTATTTATTTCATTTTATTTTGGTTGAATTCCGCCACCGCATCTTACGTACCTCTGGTAATGGGCGTGTCCTAGTGACGGAGATTAAGAAGGATGAATTGGGCTCAGCGACAATCCTCCCGACGGATTGGAGAGCCAGGCACCTCTCGATCTCCAGCTTACGAGCTACGAGGAAGAAAAAGAAGAAGAACATAATAATAATATAATATTAGACCAGCATTGCTCTTGGGAGGAGCATGTCTGCACATATATAGGCTTAAATTGTCCTTGGTTGTTCCTCTTATCTAGTATATTCTTCATTTCTATGTTTCTCTTTCCGAAGTGGAGTCCTTGAGTTTGTAGAATCCTGCCTTGCCGACTAGAGTTGCAGCTTTGATAACTAATAATAATAATAATAATAATAATAATAATAATAATAATAATAATAATAATAATAATGATAATAAGTAATTATTATATTATTATTATTATTATTATTATTATTA
Source organism: Macrobrachium nipponense (assembly GCF_015104395.2). Classification (NCBI taxonomy): domain Eukaryota; kingdom Metazoa; phylum Arthropoda; class Malacostraca; order Decapoda; family Palaemonidae; genus Macrobrachium; species Macrobrachium nipponense. Next base: position 18,500,641 of record NC_087218.1, on the reverse strand, counting down.
TTATTATTATTATTATTATTATTATTATTATTATTATTATTATTATTATTATCATCTCCTGTGATAAACTGTGATGCAATAAAAACCCACAAATATATAGTAGATTGTATCAGCTTACTATAAATAAGGATTACACAATTGTAAAGTGGGTGGGGAACTGGTTGCTGTGATTCAAAGGATTATAAAATGCTGAAAATTGCTCTGGAGTTTTATGCGATGGGACTATTTTTATAAAAACATAATGAAAATGGAGAAATGTTTTTTACGGAGTAAAAGTATCAGTGTAATAATATTACCAAAAGTGGAGGGAACTAACAAGAAAGATTTGTATACGAACTCTTCTAAGATTAAGATCATTAATCTTCGTATGACTAATTACTATTTAGCTTCTTAAGGTGAAAATACCTCCATTAGAATTAACAGAACAGTAGTTTTTCTCTCTCCAACTTAGGAGAGAGATAATTTAGACTTAAAAATTTCTCTTAGGATGAAATTACTTAGCAAGGTACGAAAGCCAGACTAATTCCAAAGAAAGTTAGGATGCTAGACTAGTGCCAGCTAATGTCCAACTCCTTAATAAGTAGGGATACATGTTATTAATCACAGGAATTATGGTTATGATATTTGGCTGTGAAAATCCACAATTGGTTTTCTAAATATACAGTAGCTTTGGTTTTGCTACTGCCCAAAATGCCATACATCCATCTCTCCTTCCATCCTAAGCTCTTAAGTTGTAGATAGTGAAATTTACTGCTAGATAGATGGATGTTTCACCCCTCCGCCCCCTAATACCCAACTTTTTTTTTCTTTTCTTTTTTTGTAACTCAAACTACTTACTGCCTAATTTTGCATGTGAATTACAGTTACAGTAACTACGCCACCCTCATCATCCACATATAAAAATGAATTATGTAGGAGCCGTAACTTACGAAATATCAACAAATCTTATATACTTGCAATAAAATCGGGGATAGACGTTTATAACTATTCGACTTTGGGCATTTAACATTACTAACGCAAGCGACATTTGCTCAGACTCTCCATTTCTCAAGATGGATTTACGTGCGAGTCTTAGGAAAGAAGAACAAAATAATGAGTGACGCAAAGAACCAAGGAATAAAAGACGCTCCTGATTGGGTATTGATAAGCCAATCACAGGGTTGGATGCTCTCAGTCTCTCTCGAAAGTTCACATAGGCAGGATATGTTCCACCTCTCCTGAGGGATACTTTTGAAAGACGTATCCCTCAGGAGAGGTGGAACATACATTCTGCCTATGTGAACTCTTGAGAGATGCTGAGAGTTTCCAGCCCTGTGATTGACTTATCAGTATCCTTCAGGAAAGGTGGAACATACATCCTGCCTATGTGAACTCTCGAGAGAGACTGAGAGTTTCCAGCCCTGTGATTGGCTTATCAACAGCCAATCAAGACCGTCGTTAGGGACTGGCCTAGACATCAAATGCACGGTTGATGTGAATCTACTATAGTAGCAATGCGTCTCATTACTGCCAAAGGGGAGAGAGAGAGAGAGAGAAAAAAAAAAAAAACTTCATAAAAGGAAATGAAATATTTCAGCTAAATTGCTCGACCAAGAGGAATTTTGATTTGAACCATTGTTTTGACAATTGATCATATAAAGAAAATCGAAATATCGCCGGAATTTACTTCTTCTCATGATAATTAGAAACACAATATCCATAAAGATATGTTTTCTCTAATAAGCGAAAAATAATCGGTAGTTTGCAGACTTATTAGTTGTCGCTAAAATCATATACTAAAAAATAATATAGATAAGGTTTATTCCCTTTTATATGCGATTATAGTCAGATATACTTCCAACCCTAAGAGATAATTTCGTTTTAGGGGAAAAATGTAATCCAGATATTGCACTCATCCTTATGTCAGCGAAGATTCCCAAATCCATAATCAAACATGGAAATTTATTTTCATTTATCTTCCGAACTAAGGGATCAGTATATATATTTTTTTCATTCTATAAATCGGAGAACCCATGTTTACTTTTGTTTTTTATCATCCAAGTCTCTTTTTGGTAATTTTCTTAGATGGTATTATAGGCATTTTATTCTGGGAATTTAAGAGTCTATTTTTGGTCATTTTCTCAGATGGTATTATAGCCATTTCATTCTGGGAATTTCCTACTCAACACGTTCATAGCCATTACGTCCAGTGCTATATTCGAGTGCCGTAATAATAATTAATGATAATAATAACAGTACATAGCTAACTATTTATACAAATCGCTGACGTGTAAAGATTAGTGATTATATCGCTCAGGTGGCGTACATTTGCCTAATATCTGATTTCAATACCTCTCTTGTAATTACCAGCAATCTCTAGATTGTATGCAGATGTAGTGAATAAGCATCATTTAGAAGGCAATATCTGTTCATAGGCTGTTAGCATAATGTTATCACACAATGACTATTTTCAAGCAATAGAACTGTAAACACACCACAACATGTACATATACATATACATACATACATACACACATACATATATACACACATATATATATACATATATGTATGTAATGTGTATGTATATATAGTATACGTTCTAGTACGCCCTTTTAACAACCAATTAGTTTTATTCATCGTTTACACCATATAATGATTAGTCTGCAACAACGAAATTGCATTCTATATGGCTTATATATGCATCTGTAAAAGCCAATTAGATTTCATTAACTTGCGACATAATTCTCAAAATGTAACGAATATTTCGCGGACACTAAATGGAATCTGTGTGTATATATATTCTCAGCATCAACATCGCATTCTAAACGAAACCAAAATAATAAGACTTATGAGAATTCTTCCACTTGGGTGCCATAATGAAATACGTCCCTCACGGAATACACTGGGAAATCTTTTCATTGTTACGAGCTGTTGCCTATTTTTCATCGCGAAGGATGGGATTCAAAGCAGTTAATCCAGATTTATGCGGGATTTATCCATCTTTGCATGCGGTATTGTTGTCATGTCTGGGGAGTCTCCCCGCAATCTGTCCTTCTTGACAGAGCCGGACCAAAGCTTCTATGTATATGAAGTGCATTAGGAGACTGCAAATATCCGCCAAGGCTGTGACTCGCCACCCAGCCCCTTCGCCCCACATACCTCCAAATTTTTAGAATGATTTAACCAAAGTCATTAAATCCATTACCAGTGCCATATTTCTAGAATGATGTAACCTGAGACGTTAAATCCATTGCCACTTCTATCTTACTAGAATGATTTAACCTGTCATTAAGACCAATACTACTTCCATATTTCTAGATTGATGTAACCTGAGCCATTCAATCCATTGCCAATGCCACTTTTCTAGAATGATTTAAAATAAGTCATTGAGACCATGACCACTGCAATATTACTGCAATTATTTAACCTGAGTCATTAAAACCATTGCCACTTCCACATTTCTAGAATGATTTAACCCGAGTCATTAAGTCCATTGCCACCTATATTTCTAAAATGATTTAACCCGAGTCATTAAATCCATTGCCGCTTCTATATTTCTAGAATGATTTAACCCGAGTCGTTACGTCCATTGCCAATTCCATATTTCTAGAATGATTTAACCCGAGTCGTTAAATCCATTCCCACTTCCTTAGTATGGTTAGGCAGATATACCCGTCTCGGTCTCTTAAAAGAATATGTGCATCGAAGTAAAAACGCAACTTGTATAACAAAGAGTAATTATATCTCAACGGAGTTCAGCGAAAAACAAATCTCTCTAAATGTAGTTCGGGGACGCCGGATCGACGCCTAATGGCACCTAGGTGGGCTTTACTCCTTCACAGTGTATGAACGCGTCTTGCTAAGGAGAAAGACATGACACTCAAAAACACAGATCTTTCCATTGTCCCGATGGCAGCTATGTGTTTGAAGCGCAATTAAGATAAACTGCTACGATGAAACAAGATTCTTAGGTCTAAAATCCTACTCTCTCTATGTAAATGATATTACTTCTTTGATCTCATTTAATGCGTTGTATTTCGACACTGTCTTCCCTTGTAATGAATAATGAGCATTTAAAATAACTAGTGAATCATCTTGTTGCCAGGTCTATCTGTCGCCCCACCCCTCCCCAACCCCTCTCCCGCACCCCTCCCCTACCCCCACCCCACCCCACCCTTCCCATCCATTAAAGACGTGTTCCCGACAGGTAGCTACTTCAATGCTTAGGTCAACAGCGGCACATCGGGTATTATCAGCACGAGCCCGAATCGATTCTGTATATATATATATATATATATATATATATATATATATATATATATATATATATATATATATATATATTTATATATATATATATATATAGATATTATATATATATATATATACATTTGAGCTTGTAATTGTTCAAGTTATATTTGGAATATTTCTGAAGTGACGAAATAAAATTAACTTTACGAAAAGAACACGAAATGCCGGAAACCAAAAAGCAAAGTAAATATAAAGACAGGGTCTTATGAATAACACAAAAAACAATAGCCATCAGATGGACGAGTGCCGGGGGTGGGGTGGGAGTTGGGGAAGATCAGGGTACTGGGAGTGGAAGAGGGATGTAACAGTAGGATTAAGGTAATAGGAAGCCGGGATTATTTTTCTGATAAATGAGTTTTCTCTTGTTTTACTACCTACAAAGATACGATAATTATACTGCGTCTCCATCGTTTATTCATCAGTAAAAGAGTATATTAGCCCATAAAGATTTTAATATTAAACTGATTTTACTGGAATATACTGATAGGAGAGTGGCTGGTTTGGTGTAAAATGGGTCTGAAGCAAACTTGTTTATTATAGAGAAGGAGTGCCTCGATATCCATGATGTGAGAGAATTTGTGTAAGACAGAGACGACTGTTTATTGCTTGGAGGGGTCTGGTGCACTGCAAATGAGCCTCCTGTGTAGGTGCATGAAGTGCTAATTGTATGGGAATTTTCTGCTGAAGGGTTTCATCCATGATTCATGAATAAAAATATGAAAATGGGAAGGATTAAATGTCTTGTTTCATTACTGTGGAGCTACCCCTGGGTATGGGAAGTAGTGTAATGTTGAAGAAAGTTATTTATAGAAATGAATTAACTATAAAATGATAAAATTTTGAAATATATATAGATATATATGTTTCATATATGTTATATCTACATATATATATATATATATATATAAATATATATATATATATAGATATATATATACACACACACACACACACACACACACACATATATATATATATATATATATATATATATATAAAAGAGAGAGAGAAGGTTTAGTGATCCGTGTTATCACATAGCAACACTGAAAACTTTAAATTCCCTACAGCCCACATTTGCAAATCGGATTCTGAATTTCGATGCCAAATAACATTTCTGAAAACACCAGCGGAGAAGTTGGGTTTAAATGACTTTTGCAGGGAGAGTTTGCAGTTCTCGCGCAAATTATCATCCTTCGACGAAAAGGATAATAATAATTTGAGTCCTAAGGATAGAGATGGATAGAGTTGCGCTATTCTCTTGACAATGACGATTAGAATAACAGACTGATGGAGTGAGAGTGCTCTATAATACACTTACCTTTCATAAACAGATTCATAGATGGATACCTATCAAACCTTACCTTTGATTAAAGGTGATTAGATAGGCTCCTATTCTATCCTTGACTTTGCTAAATAGAGAAATCGATACAGCCTAGCATATCTTTACCTTAGATAGGGAGATGGAGTTTTGCTTATTGTACCTTTGATGTATAGTCTTGTTTGATATATATATATATATATATATATATATATATATATATATATATATTATATATATATATATATATATATATACACAGTCCTGGTCTATCTTTGTACATGATAAATAGATAGATAGAACGCGTCCTTTTCGTAGCCTCACCTTTGATAGCGAAGGGGTTGTGGCGATAAGGTCCATTGTCGAGGGCGAAGACCAACTTGGCTTCCTTCAGGACGTCCAGGAGAGCCATGCGTGGTCCGAGTTCCACTGCCATTCTAGCGACTTCCTCTCTGCTTCCGTCTTCGACTACTACGAGTGCTTGCATTCTCAGGGGCGCGGCAAGGCCGCGCGGAGACACGGCTGGCACCTTTGGAAAGTAATAGATTATTCTGGGTTTTATTTTATTTTTTTCTAAATGTGGGATGTTTCTTGTTTTCTTCAATGATTAAAAGATAATTGTCATGCTTTGGGTTGATTGTGGATGAAAAAGTGCAGTATTTTCCTAACTCTGAGGGCTGATATTCGATGAAATAGCTGTAGTATTTTCCTTACATCGAGGGCTGATTTTGGATGAAATAAATAAGTATTTCCTAACTTTTAGGGCCGGGCCGCTTGATGAAATGGACTGTAGTATTTTTCCTAAACCTCCTAAAGGGCTGATATTCGATGAAATAGCTTTAGTATTTTCCTAACTCTGATGGCCGATTTTAGATGAAATGGCTCTAGTATTTTCCTAATTTCAAGGACTTATTTTGGGTGAAATGGCTGAAGTATTTTCCTGACTTGGATAACTTATTTTGGATGATATAGCTGTAGTATTTTCCTAACTTTGAGAACTTAATTTGGATAAAATAGCTGTAGTATTTTCCTAACTCTGTTGGCTGACATTCGATGAAATAGCTGCAGTATTTTCTTAACTTCGGAAACTTATTTTGGATTAAATAGCTGTAGTATTTTCCTAACTCTGTTGGCTGATATTCGATGAAATGGCTGCAGTATTTTCCTAACTTCGAGAACTTATTTTGGATGAAATAGCCGTAGTATTTTCCTTACTTCGAGGGTTGATTTTGGATGAAATAGATATAGTACTTTCCTAACTTTTAGGGCCGATTTTGAATTAAATAACTGTAGTATTTTCCTAACTCTAAGGGCTGATATTCGATGAAATAGCTGTAGTATTTTCCTAAATCTTAGCGCCGATATTCTATGAAATAGCTGTAGTATTTTCTTAACTCTGATGGCCGATTTTGGATGAAATTTCTGCAGTATTTTCCTAACTTCGAGAGCTTATTTTGGATGAAATCGGCCTACTTTGAGGGTATTTTCCTAAACTTTGAAGGCCTGACCTTATTTTTCGGATGAAATAGCTGTAGTATTTTCCTAACTTTGAGGGCTGATTTTGGGTGAAATGGATGTAGTATTGTCCTAACTTGGATAACTTATTTTGGATGAAATAGTTGTAGTATTTTCCTAACTTCTAAGGCTTATTTCGGATAAAATAGCTGCAGTATTTTCCTAACTTCGAGAACTTATTTTGGATGAAATAGCTGTAGTATTTTCCTAACTTTAAGGGCTTATTTTGGATGAAATAACTGTAGTATTTTCCTAACTTTGAGAACTTATTTTGGATGAAATGGCTGTAGTTTACTGGGCTGATTTTGATGAAATGGCTTTGTATTTGTACTTGGGTTTTAATGTTTGTGTGCCTCATTCTCTTTCCTAGACAGAGAGAGATGGAAATAAATAAATAAATAAAAAAAACAGTACGATTCTGAAAATAACTGAGAGAAGATGGTGTTTCAACCCACTACGGTCAAGACTAACCCTCAAGTTTATGGATTTATAGTAAGAATAATTATCCATAAAATTTACTGCAATGAATATAACCGTTGTATTGTACTGAATTTATGATGCAGTCATTAATATCATTCTCTCTCTCTCTCTCTCTCTCTCTCTCTCTCTCTCTCTCTCTCTCTCTCTCTCTCTCTCTCTCTCGTTCTTTTTTACTGAAAATTTGGTTCCCGGATGTAATGTATATAATACAGGAATGACGCTCCGCATCCGGGGATGCAACCATGTTTTCAATATTCGCGGAAATGAGATTACGGCGGCCATATAGCGGTCCCGGTTATTAAAAAGATAAAGAGAAAATATATATTTAAAGATTCTAGTCCGCCATTAGTGGAATTGGAACTGATAGTCAGTATAAGTATTATATAATTTTTTGTCAGAATTGCGTTGGAATTATTACTATTATTATAATTCCTCTTTCGCAATTCAGTCTTCGAACAATTAGTACATAAGCATGGTAATCATGCCAGATGATTTAAGGAGCGACGTACTTAAAATAATTAAGGAGGGACATTACTGGTGATTGCCAATTGCCACAGCTATTTTTATATTCCCGAAGTATTTGCGCTTGAGCAAATGCTGATTCTGAGCCTTCATGGCACTTCCACTAAGCATATATCACACTTGGACAGGCTATTTTCAGGGTATTACCCATTTTTGGGATGAAAAACCCTCGCCACTTCAAGTGTTCAAATGATAAAAGCAGCCCAACTCGGTCGCAGAGAGTATGTGGTGTGTGTCATCGTGGATAACGACTCGTTAATGCCTCTCCTATCGGTAGTTCAACGAAGGCTTAATTATTCTGTATATTGATTATCATCCGGTGTTCCCGAGATTGTTAGCGCCTCAGTGGCGTGATCGGTATGGTCTTAGCCTGCCACCTCGGTGGCCGCGAGTTCGATTCTCGGGCATTCCACTGCGGGGTCCGAGTTGTGTATGTCTGGTGATAGAAATTCACTCTCGACGTGGTTCGGCAATCACGTAAAGCCGTTGGTCCCGTTGCTGAATAACCTCTGGTTCCATGCAACGTCAAAACACCAAACAAACAAAATCCCGAGATTGTTTATCCTACATGACACGCGGCGAACAATAAAGATTGTACTGGGAATCAGGTAAAAAATTGAGACCGTAGTCACCGTACGTTTCCTTGTCCTTAATGATTAGTATTCTTTAGCCGTCCACCTCTTTTTCTCCTTTGCGGGTCATAAGCCAGGCGTCAAATTTCAGATTTTAGGCAACTGGGCTTCTGCGGGTTATAAGGTGGGTAGCTACTTCCCATTCTCCTGCCCCTCCCTGTCCACACAAGAATAGTATTTCCACGGTATTCAGTAATTTTTCTAGTCCTTGAGATAGACTGGACCCATAAACTTGTGATCTAATAATCCAGGCCTATGACTTTTTCCAGGCAACACGGATCACTGTCGAAGTAGTCAGAGGTCCAGAGCAGTCAATAAGAGCACCGCTATAATTAGTATCTTATTTCGTTCTGAGTATTTAATATTGAGTAAAATCTGACTCGTTCTCCATGATCTTTTCTCCCTTTAAAAAAAAAGAAGAAAAAAAAAGGACGACGGAGGTCGGTTCCAGAATAACTGGAAATGTGCTCAATTTTCGCCGAATCGGCCTCTTGTGTATCGTCAGTTCCTAACAAATTTTTATGCTGCCTAACACTAAGTGCAAAGTTACCTAAGTAGCCTTGAAGACCCCAAAAGACGACCGTCTCTCTCTCTCTCTCTCTCTCTCTCTCTCTCTCTCTCTCTCTCTCTCTCTTCTACATTAAATTGTTACCGTCGACAGGTGTTTGCCTTAAAAATTTCCGCTTCCACAAGTGGTTCTTCTACTGTAATTCTGTACCTAATTTTGAATATTGTTTGGTATGAATTACCTTGATTTTGTCTGTTTATATAAAACCCACCTTACTGAAGCGAAAAAGAGCTTTGTTTTTCCATTTTCATTAAATAATTTTGGAACGCAGTAACCGCAGCTTATCTTAGTTTTCACGCTACGCACATTTCGCAGATGTAACGGAACGTTTCAAAGTCGTATTAATGAGGGAAAATGAAAACCAGACGAGTGAAATTAAGATACATGCATACAGAATGATTTTTACAGACAACATGGAGCTGATGTTTAAACGCTTTAATCAAAACAGGATTTATTATTATTTGTCTTCAACTGCATTAATTTTTATAGAGGTTCTTCTCTATTTTTCTAATTATAGTTTTCTCATTGTTGCTTAAACTGGTGAGCAATGCACCGAGGGTTGGCAAGTCGAAAGTAAGTAATTATGAAAGTCAATTTTATTATTATCAAAGCGGCGGGGGCGTTAGTTAAACAGTCAGTGTTAACCCGTAGAGTTTTTCAAGCGTAACGCCGAGAAATCTATCAGAATACAGAATAATATAACGAACATAATAATAATAATAATAAAAAAATGCAAATTAAATACGTGTAATTAAAACGCTGTTGGAAATTGAATAACGAAAAATTGAGTCAAGACGCTGCTCTGAATCACTCCGTGTCTTTCGGGATAAAAATCTCACTTGAGGGACTGCCAACCAGCTCCTATTGTGAATAAATTAAAAAGGGAGAGTTTTAAAAAACAGGCACAATCAATAGCGTCAGGCTCCGTAGGGGGTTAGTGCCGTCAGTGTACCTCGTGCGGAGCACTGTAGGCATTACTTAAGGTTCTTTGCAGCGTGCCTTCGGCCCCAAGCGGCAACCCCTTTCGTTCCTTTTACTTTGCCTCCTTTCATATTCTCTTTCTTCCATCTTACTTTTCACCTTCTTCTAACAATTGATTCATAGTTCAATTGCGAGATTTTCCTCCTATTACACCTTTTAAACTTTTACTGTCAATTTCCGTTTCAGCGCTGAATGATTCCATTGGTCCCAGTTCTTGGCCTTTGGCCTACATTCTATATTCAATTCAATTCAGTAGCGTCAGAACAAACTGCATTTACTCTCAAACGTTACTTTTGGGGTGCACTAATTGACTGATTCCCCTCGAGAATTGGCCTACCTGTGTCAGGTAAATACAAGTAAAGGATTACTATTGCTTTGTGGCATTTACTTGACGTTCGTCTTCCATAATTCGAATGATGAAAGTTAAGGATAGGAGGCTTTTGTTTGTGTATAAGGGAATACGTTCCAGTGAGTAATACTAGGTTTTTGTTTAAGTGGCCGCCTAAATTTTTTGGCAATGATATCTAGTTGAGGCAGTGAACAAAGCGATCATAGACTTTTATTTTAATCTCATATCGTGCACTGTAAAGAGATGCTAAAATTAAATCGTCATCTGAGATATCTTTCGATCTGCGTTAATGTATACCTTTGGGAAATTACATTTACTTGTAGAAAACCAGAATCTATATCTCTGTCCCTTTTTTGTTCACCTGTTCGTTTCTCTCTCTCGCTTCGTCTGTCTGTATGTATGTACGCCTGTTTAAATAACTCTGTCTTTGTCTGTCTGTTTTTGTTTGTTTGTTCTTCCTCTGTCTGTTTGTTGTTTGTTTGTATCTTTATCTCTCACTTCATCTTTCTGCCTGCAGGCAGGTTTGTATCTCTTTTTATGCCTGTCAGTTTTTCTCTCTCTCTCTCTCTCTCTCTCTCTCTCTCTCTCTCTCTCTCTCTCTCCCCAAAGTAATTTCATCTTCCAGGGAGACATCTCTCTCTCTCTCTCTCTCAACAAGGTAATCCCTTCTCTCGGGGAGCTAAACATTCTCTCTCTCTCTCTCTCTCTCACCTCTATAGCTACAGGATCAAAAAGCTCCCTTTCTTCCACCAGTGGCGAAGTCTGATCCCCCGCTGTCGGGGGGATGCCCTTGGGTGGCCGTCGAAGGTGGATCAAAGATCTCTGGGGCGCAGGAGGAGTGTCCAGGAGCTGGAGGTTTCGCAGGGTGTCTGAAGGAGGACTCAAGGGAGAACCTCGATGTCCGCTCTGGAAAGACGAGAAGAAAAAGTAAACGATTGTCTGTTAGTTTGGTTTCTTAATCTTATTCTGGTGACGTCATTGCGATTAACTGGTGTAAAAGGTGCTCTTTTAAATGCGAATAGATTGTGTGTTTAGAAAACATGGCTAGGATTTTTTTTTTATATATAAAACTGAACTGATTTCAACTGACTTAGGTGGTTACTTTGGTATATTTTAGTTAAAGGAAAAAGTTTATATTTGTTTATTTTCAAAATGGTTAATTTTGTTTATTCGTCTATGATGCAATATACTTCATATGTCTATCTGGATCCTGTTATTGTGATGTTTATATACATACATACATACATACATACATACATACATACATACATACCTATACATACATACATACATACATGCATATATATATATATACATATATGTGTATGTATATATTTACACACACACACACACACACACACACACACACACACATATATATATATATATATATATATATATATATAAATATATATATGTGTGTGTGTGTGTGGTGTGTGTGTTGGTGTGTTGTTTCCCTCTGACCGGTGTGTATCTGATGGGATAATGCAAAAACGGGTTGCATTACTATTACAAATGATTCATTAATTATTAGGTCATAGTGATAGTAACTATGTTAAATATATTACAAATATCAAATTAATCTCGTTCTTTGAAACTTATGCGTAATTTTCTTAATTACGCTGATATACGTTGTCATAATTACGACCGATTAGCCATTCTACACTTACTGCAGTCAACATTTAACAGTGAATCAAGGAAAGCAAGTCAAGGAAATATTTAAGACATTTACACATGATCTCATTGCATACATCTAGTTTTATTTTGGTTTTGACGTTCGGCTTCCCTCCAGGTACCTTTATTTCAGAGGGAGTTTGGGGGTAACTTTCTCCATGGAAGTGTTTCTTCGTTTAAGATATTTTGTCAAAATACGAAGTGTCAACTTGAGAAGGCTGTCTCATTAGCCACACTTTCTTACCGACACTTTGTTTCAAGTTGTAAGTTTGGTGGTAAAAGTGGAGACATTGTGCTCTTGTGTAAAACCATCTAAAATAACTTGAGCGATTTTTGTTTTGCAGAAGAAAAAACAAAGAATCGCTTTCTGGGGCAAATGTAAAGAATGTCTGGAAATATGATTGTGAGAGGTTTATTTCAAGACAATACCAGCGAACGTTGAAGGCTTCCAAAGTTTATTTTTCATATAAATAGAGTTTACGCTTTGGTCCTGAATACCACAAAGGCCCTTAATCCAATAGTGTTTAGATTGTTGTTTTAGAGTAAGCTAGCAGTATGCAGGCACGGGCTCTTGCTTCATGAGCTGCCTGTAAGGTATGTAGGGGATTTCCACTTGTTAAGTGATGGGCTGTACAAGAATGGGGGACATGAGGCAAAAGGCAGTTAATGGATCTCGGCAAAATAAACGTTTGGACGAGAAAAAGAAGGACAGAGAGAACTGTGGCTTTGAGGCAGAGAGATGGAGGAGGAGAAGATGCGTTGTAGGAGGTACAGGTAATGTGCTCACCATGAGTAGTGTTGCCCGACGGGCATCTGATGAGTTTAGGATACCCGTGTTCCTAGCGTGACCTTGCGTTACGAACAGGAAGTTCTGATGTTTTTGAATCCTATTGGGGCAGTGATGATGTGATTTAAGAACAAAGCTGTGTGGTTACATAGACCCTCCCGCGTATTGCCATCAATGCACTCATACGGTGCGCTGTAGGCAGTACTTAAGGTTCTTTGCAGTCCCCTCTGCCCCTAGCTGCAACCACTGTCATTCCTTTTACTGTACCCCCGTTCATATTCTCTTTCTTCCATCTTACTTTATACTCTCTCTTAACAATTAATGCATTGTGTAACTACGATGTTTCCCTCCTGTTACACCTTGAAATGCTCCTTTACTGTCAATTTCCCTTTCGGCGCTGAATGACCTCATAGGTTTCAGCGCTTGGACTTTGGCCTTAATTCTGCATTCTATATTCTTCTCTTACACGCCCTCGAATAAGGAAGTCTTGAAAGCCATGGGTATTTCATATCTCAGACTATCGTACGTGGACGGTGTCAGGAAAGTAATAAGGTTACATGTAAATTCGATAAGGTTTGATCTCACCAAGTTACTGAGCTAAAAGCAATGGTGGGTGGACGGTGGACTGGAGGGGAAACTGAATTGAGTGTTTCAACCTTATTAATAATAATAATAATGATAAAAATCTTACTATAATGGGCATTATGTCTGTCCGTCTGTCATTCAATCACGGCGAAACGGCTGGTCCGATGGGCATGAAATTTGGCAGGGTTATAGTGGGTACCCCTAAGGTGGTTTTATAATGGGGTTTCATCCTACCTCCCCCTCCTCCTCCGAAGGGGGCTAGTGGTGAAAAAGGATTCCCTGAAAGGAGCTGGTTATGCCTATAGACTTTGTTACTTTACGAATTTATCATACATGATTTTGTATACATATGACTTATCATTTGGAAAAGAATACTACAGGGTAAACACCAAAGAGGGTGGAGTTTGAGAGGGGGGTTTGACAGAGAGAGAATGAGAGGGAGAGGAAGTGAGAGAGAGTAACGGGATGTTAAGGAGAAGAAAGAGGGAAAAAGACAGGGAGGGTTAGAGAGCGAAATAGAGAGAGAAGAGCGGGTGTTTGGGAGAAGAGAGAGAGAAAGAGAGAGAGTTGGTATTATTGAGAAGAAAGAGGGAAAGAGACAGTGATGGTTGGAGAGAGAAAGAGAGTAAGAGAAAGGAGGGAGAGGCAGAGGAAGTGAGAGAGAGAGAGAGTAGAGGTGGTCATAGGCAGGCGAAAGATGAAAAAAGTGAGAGAGAGAGAGAGAGAACGAGAGTTGGTATTAGTGAGAAGCAAGAGGGAAAGAGACAGATGGTTGGAGAGAGTGAGAGAAAGGAGGGAGAGAAGAGAGAGAGAGAGTAGCTTGTGTTTTAGACAGGAGAAAGAATGGAAAAAAAAAAAAAAAACGTGAGAGAGAGAGAGGAGAGTTTTGGCATTAGTGAGAAGAAAAGAGGGAAAGAGACAGAGATGTTTTGGAGAGAGAGAGAGTGGAGAAAGAAAAGGGAGGGAGGTAAGAGAGAGAGAGGAGAGAGAGTAGAGGTAGTATTAGGTAGGAGAAAGATGGAAAAAGTGAGAATAGAGAGAGAGAGATAGAGAGAGAGAGAGAGAGAGAGTCAAATGTCTCAGATGTCATTCAGATTTATCCTAAGCAGAGCGGGGTCGGTCAGCTAGTAATATAATAATAATAATAATAAGAAGAAGAAGAAAAAGAAAAAAAGAAGAAAGAAAGAAAAAAAAAAAGAAAAAAGAAAATAAATTTACATTTATGCACTGGTACAAATATAATTAAAAAATAAATCTGTACAAAGAAACTTTCGGGAATCTGTTCGATTCCCTCTTGAAAAAGGGAATCGAACAGATTCCCGAAAGCTCTATGTGCAGATTTATTTTTTTAATATATTTGCACCCGTGCATAACTGTGGATTCGTTCCTCCATTTCAAGACTTGTGTTACTGTGAGTATTTTTTTAATTAATGAATAATAATAATAATAATAATAATAATAATAATAATATAATAATAATAAGAAGAAGAAGAAGAATCATAATAATAGTAATAACAATTCATAAAATTCGCATAATAGCATGAGTCACTAAAACTGTGAAGTTTCTCCCAGTGGTGTAAATGTAGATCTATATTAGAATTAAATATACAAACGGGAGCTTTCGAGAACCTGCTCGATTCTCCTTTTCAATGAGACGAATTGAGCAGGTCCTCAAAAGCTCTTGTTTGTATACATAGTTATAATGTAATATTTACATTTACTCCACTGGATTTCTTCACCAATAATGATAATAATAACAAACTTCTATTAAGTGTAAGAACTAAGGAAAACCTCTATTTGGTCTCTTTGCTTTAGAAAATGTATTCCGAAAAATGTGGTAGAGGGCTCAGGTGATCTTATCCTAACTCTAATGATTCTTCCCAATATTCGATACAGGAGACTCTGCTATTTGAAACTAACTGGCTCCAGCGCAAGGGGGTATGCGAGAGATTATTATACTGCCGGGATTTTCAGAGACCAGTTTCATTTACCTGGTATTTATTCGTACTTGATTCATTATATGTTCATTTGTTTATCTCTTTCTTTTCTTATATATATATATATATATATATATAATATATTATAACCACACACACATATACACATATATATATACATATATATATATATATATATATATACATACACATACATACATACATACATATGTATGTATATATACACATATGTATACACATATATATGTAAATATGGTCACCCTTAAGCAGCAAATGCAGTTAATTATTATTCCTTTTCCTTCACCCCTCTTTATCTTATTCCCTTTTGCGTGCCTAGATCAATCGGGTATTAATTTTTTCTAGAAAAATATAATTCTGTTGATTTCCCTGCGTTCTGCTTGTGAGAAACCATTCATAGTCAACTACTTCATTAGGCAGCCAAAAGTTAAAGTCCAAAGAAAGGCAATTTTTATGTGATCGTGATGTGAGTAAGAATGAATTTGGAGGTTGAATCTAAAAACAGATATTTCCTGGTTCTTCGTTAGATAAAACACAGTCTCTTCCCGAGGGAATTATGTCAAAATGCATATCAAAACTGACGAATTTATTGCGATATTCAAAACACAATTGAGGTTAATGAACAAAAGCAGGAGGTTTATGTTTCTACCTCTTGTAGCATTTCCCATATAACTTGGATATTCTTTATTAACTCTTAATTAATAGACAAGTCATTTACGACACAATAATCATTGTCATAGGTAATGAATGATCATTTTCAGTCCATTGTCAGTCTCGAACGAATATCATCAAGAAGTGCGAGCATTAAAACCAGAGAGGTGTTCCATAATAAGCGAAAAGTTTCGTTTTGTTCAGTGAGTTGCATGTATGTGTAGAAGTGTGTGTTTGTTTGTGCGGGAGGGTGAATGTGCGCTTGCGCGCGCGCCCGTGCGAAATCCTCATTCGGAAAGATATAATCCGCGTGTATTATAAAGCTGCTTCATCATATGCTGAGTAAATGAAAAGCGCCTCGAGAAATCCTGAGGATTTTACGATTGGTTTGTCACAAGCCATTGGAAGTCGAATGCCATTCTCAGCTGATTTTGTGTGTGTGTGTGTATGTGTGTCTGTGTGGGTGGGTGTGTGCGTATGTGTGTTGGCGGAGGCGTCTGATTTTGTGTGTTAAGTAGTCTTCGTATGAGCAAACACGCCTTGGTGAAGGCGTGTTTGCTCATACGTACTACGTGTATTTGTGCATATGAATAACTTTGAATGTATGTATCCATGTCTGAGTGTTAGTGGAAGTGTGTGTATTAAGCGCAGGGGTTTTGAAACTTGTTCGTTTTTGTGTTAGTGAAGGCGCGTCTTTTTCTTGCATTAGTTTTTTATGCTTTTGCGTGTTTGCGTCTTCATTTTTTTTTATTGCTGTTTGCATGTACATGCAGATCTCTAGATGCTTTTGTGGTCATGTATAATGACGCGAGTTTTTTTTTTTTTTTTTTTTTTTGCGGGAGTGTGGATACTTTAGTGTTTGTGCATTGGCAGAAGTGTATTTGTGCATGCATGCTTGTTTGTGTATGGTTTTGTGCGTTGCTACGTCAGTGAATACATCAGTCTTTATGTATGACCGATGTATGGATGCCTTTTAATGTTGGTGTGTTGGTAAATGCGTTTTTGTATGTACGTACAAGCGTATAGACACTTGTACCTATGCTCATTAGATCCACGTTGTTATGCATGGTTGTTTATTTACTTTTGGCGTTTAGACCTGGGGGAGGGGGGGGGGGGGGGGGGGGGGCGTTGGCGGGCTGGATACAACCATGTCGCGCCCAGAATGATCTCTCATCAAATTTTTCGCAAATGAAAACTTCGATGCTTGTGAAAAATGAACAATGGAAGATGATGTGTTACATAACTGGAGGCCGAGATGCATCACATGATTTCGTTCTTGGTTCTATGCTTTATAATTTCCCTTTTAGACGGAGAGGCCGACGGAACAGACAATGCGATGTCCTGATCTAACTTAACCTAATCTATTTTGATCTTACATTAGTAGCCGAAATAATTTGGGGTCTCCGTGATTTTATTTCCAATTTTAAGGCGCTGGTACATGGTGTTGTTAAAAGGAATATAGGAATAAAATTACTTACAAAACATATTCAGGAACCATGCATATTAGTGGGCAGAAATATGAAACCTTATTCGTTTATATTCGCATATGTAAGGAGTCTTTTCATAATTACATGCCCAAGAAATGGAGCTGTTGTCGAGTTAATACTGCAAATATGTAATTTTTTCCATATATATATGAATACAACAGAAGGAAAAAGATTACTATTCTTTTTTTGTAAAGAAAACCTTGCGACAAAAATAACTTTTTCACAAATTGCAACTCGCAAAAAAGAAATGTAAGTTAATTAACAAATGCTTTATCTTTGATTAACATAAATTTTTTTCGCAAATTATCATTGGAGAACTACTTAAAATTAATTAATTTCGTAAGATTAACAACCATTCAAAAGAGAGAGAGAGAGAGAGAGAGAGAGAGAGAGAGAGAGAGAGAGAGAGAGAGTGGAAAAATAACTTAAATAAAACATATAAACAATATGAAGTCATAAAATGTTATGGGAAGAGAGAGAGAGAGAGACAGAAAATTTAAACAAAACAGAAAAATTATAAAGTCCTAAATTGTTAAGAGAAGAGAGAGAGAGAGAGAGAGAGAGAGAGGAAAAATAATTTTAAATAAAACATACAAACAATATAAAGTTCTAAGATGTTATGAGAAGAGAGAATTAAAATAACATACAAATAAAATAATTTATAAAACGTTTTGAGAAAGAAAATATATACATGTGTGTGTGTGTGAGAGAGAGAGAGAGAGAGAGAGAGAGAGAGAGAGAGAGAGAGAGAGAGAATGTTTACCGAGGGAGAAGTAATGAGGGTGATTCCACCTGCACCTGTCAGACGATCCCCACTTTGACACCCAACCAATTAGAATGGTCAATTTAGCTCTCTTCGCCACGGGGGGCCGACCCAGCCCGGGAGAGGTTTTAGCGATATCCTTTGCGCATTTAAATCAGTTCGTGTCATTTCGTAGATATTTTTAGATGCCTATTTATAAGGTTTTATGCTCTCTCTCTCTCTCTCTCTCTCTCTCTCTCTCTCTCTCTCTCTCTCTCTCTCTCTCTTTTAATATTTTCAGTCTTCTCTTAGTTAGAATCTCTCTCTCTCTCTCTCTCTCTCTCTCTCTCTCTCTCTCTCTCTCTCTCTCCCTGTCATGTCACTCTTAAACTATAGCTTCTGTAAAAATTATGTAATATTAGTTTTGCCGATGACCTAAATTGGTGATCCCCTCTTCTCCCACCACCGATCCATTTGAATTCTGGTTCAAGTAATAGATATCTCGATGATATTTTTTTTTAATGGATGCTCGAATCATCGAGCTTGTGGCTTTGATATTCCCGGCAGCTCAGTCAATAGCCAGTTTTGAAAACTATTTACGACTCGTGGGTGAGTTTTTCATAAATATTTTGTAGACAAATCTTTGGCGTGATTTGAAAAATCTGAGGGATGCTAAAGTCCTGTGCATTATCGATTGTTTAATCTATTTCAAACGAGTTTAGAAAGATTTCTTGGCGTAATTTAAGATGTAAAAATGAAAACAGCGTAAACAAGATAAAGCACTAAAAATATTCTTGAATTGCTTTGAAAGTAACACCGGACTAGAAGTCCAAGAGAAACCCATAAAAACCAGTAAAAAATGCGCCGAAGTTTCTTCGTCACAGTCGAGTTTTCTGTGCAACTTATAATGCTATATTAGTCGCGGCCCATGAAGATTGAGACACGGCCCGGTGGTGGCCTGTCCTATAGCGTTGCCAGATGCATGATCATGGCTAACTGTAACCACAAATAAAATACAAACTCCTGAGGCTAGAGGGCTGCAATTTGGTAAGTTTGATGGTTGCAGAGTGGATGATCAACATACTAATTTGCAACCGTCTAGCTTCAGTAGTTTTTGAGATCTGAAGGCGGACAGAAAATGTGTGGACGTACAGACAAAGCCATCGCAATAATTTCATTTTATTTATTTATTTATTTATTTATTTTTTTTTTTACAGAAAACTGGAAATGGGATAACCAGTGCGAAATATTCTTCGTAAACACAGTACCGCGCGTTGCCACATTTCAAAACTGCCCAGCGGTGTGTTATCTCGACTATCGGCGGTGTGTTTAGACTAAAAGGAGCGATCGTTTATCTCGGCTTCAAAGGATGCCGGTATCTGATCCCGACTCTTTGAGCTGGACATTTGCAAAGAGGGCTACACAACGATCCTAAGAGAATACGAGGATTGGGAGACAGATAGCTAAAATGATGAGGGCGGGAAAAACTGCAATGTGATACATGGATAATAATAATAATAATAATAATAATAATAATAATAATAATAATAATAATAATAGAAAGAAGTGTGAATCATACTCCCCAGTTCCTGGATATTTCTGCCAGCAAGAACCTGAAAGGTTTCGAAACTAAGGTTTACCTTAAGGGTGGGCCACCTGAACACTCAATCGTTATTTTTCTTCTCATAATAATGGAGTTTAGAAGGGAGTATTAATGGGTTTATTTTAAAGAGAATTTGGGATATGAGACCTCAAATATTTAGTTTTAGAAATCAGTCTCAGAATTTGTTTCTCAATGTTAGCTTATCCACTGCAGTTTCTAAAAGATGCACGAAAGAAAATGAGGGACATCTAGGATGCACAAAAATGAATATGTAAGGAATGAGGGTTGAAACTGTATTTTCATTGTAGGATGAAAATTGAGTTGGGTTTCTATTACAACAACACAATCAAGAGTAGCGTGTGTACGAATAAGGCAGTAGATGAAAGTAAAAAGATAAAACGTGAGAGAACACGATACGAAATGTGAAACTTGATATATTTCGTATGTTGGAGAAACAGGCAGGAATTTAGACAAACATCTTCCGAACATCAAGGCTATAAGGACACATGACAGGAATAATGCCTCAGCAATTCAGTGCACGGACGAAAAGTGCACAATGACAGTTGATATTTGTAAGTTAAAATTAAAAAAGCAATAAGACAAAAGGACGCACAATTGAGGAAGGGGTATTAACTCTACACCCACGGTGGTTGAGGACAATTTCCCAAGTAGCTTAGATAGGATCAATGTGGATTATGTCTTGTTGGAAACGGGATTTTCGAGTGTGGTTTGGAAAGCTAATATGGATTTGTTTATGTAGTTGGGCAGCATCATTTACCTGGCAATCCTAAGCCCAACCCAGGGGAAAACCCTCCTGCTATTATCTTGAATGTATATGATAATGGAAGTCAGATGAGATGTGTAGGGGCAGCATTTGTAAAGAGAGAAAGTCTCGAGGGTAATCTTCCGATACATTTCTGCTGAAGGGGATAATAGCCCTCCATCGCTAAAGAATCCTGTATTTGTATAATGATATTTTTAAAACATCATACACTAGAAACGTCACTGGGGGTTTCGTAATAATAATGATAATGGAGAAACAAATCCACAGTTATGTATATGTACGTATATTTAAAGATAAATCTGTACAAAAAAAAACATTCGGGAAACTGATCGAACAGCTCCCGGAAAGCTCTCTGTACAGATTTATCTTGAAATATGCTATGCACATATACATAACTGTGGATTTGTTTCTCCATTTCAAGACTCATGCTACTGTGAGAATTTTTCCATAATAATAATAATAATAATAATAATAATAATAATAATAATATAATAATAATAATCCCCACCCCAGGTCCCGATGAAGTCCATGGATACTGGCTCAAAAACTTCAAGGCCCTACACCCACGAATAGCAGAACAATTCCAGCATTGTATCTCAAATCACCATGCACCCAAATGGATGACCACAGGAAGAACATCCTTAGTACAAAAAGACACGAGTAAGGGAAATATAGCCAGTAACTACAGACTTATCACCTGCCAACCAATAATGTGGAAGTTACTAACAGGTATCATCAGTGAAAGGCTCTACAACTTCCAAGAGGAGACAAACACCATCCCCCACCAACAGAAAGGCTGCAGAAGGAAGTGTAGGGGCACAAAAGACCAGTTCCTGATAGACAAAATGGTAATGAAGAACAGTAGGAGAAGGAAAACCTACCTAAGCATGGCATGGATAGACTATAAGAAAGCTTTCGACTTGATACCACACACATGGCCAATAGAATGCCTGAAAATTTATGGGGGCAAAGAAAAGGAAAAACACCATCAGCTTCCTCAAAAATACAATGCGCAACTGGAATACAATACTTACAAGCTCTGGAATAAGACTAGCAGAGATTAATATCAGGAGAGGGATCTTCCAGGGCGACTCACTGTCCCCACTTCTCTTCGTAGTAGCCATGATTCCCATGACAAAAGTACTACAGAAGATGGATGCCGGGTACCAACTCAAGAAAAGAGGCAACAGAATTAACCATCTGATGTTCATACCCGAATCTGATGTTCATACCCGAATCCAGACTGTAAGGATTGTATCTGAGGACATCAGGATGGAGTTAGGAATAGAAAAATGCGCCTTAGTCAACATACAAAAGGGCAAAGTAACAAGAACTGAAGGGATAAAGCTACCAGATAGGAGCAACATCAAACACATAGATGAGACTGGATACAAATACCTGGGAATAATGGAAGGAGGGGATACAAAACACCAAGAGATGAAGGACACGATCAGGAAAGAATATATGCAGAGACTCAGGGCGATATTCAAGTCAAAACTCAACGCCGGAAATATGATAAAAGCCATAAACACATGGGCAGTGCCAGCAATCAGATACAGCGCAGGAATAGTGGAATGGACGAAGGCAGAACTCCGCAGCATAGATCAGAAAACCAGGAAACATATGCCAATACACAAAGCACTACACCCAAGAGCAAATACGGACAGACTATACATAACACGAAAGGAAGGAGGGAGAGGACTACTAAGTATAGAGGACTGCGTCAACATCGAGAACAGAGCACTGGGGCAATATCTGAAAACCAGTGAAGACGAGTGGCTAAAGAGTGCATGGGAAGAAGGACTAATAATAGTAGACGAAGACCCACAAATATACAGAGACAGGAGAATGACAAACAGAACAGAGGACTGGCACAACAAACCAATGCACGGACAATACATGAGACAGACTAAATAACTAGCCAGCGATGACACATGGCAATGGCTACAGAAGGGAGAGCTAAAGAAGGAAACTGAAGGAATGATAACAGCGGCACAAGATCAGGCCCTAAGAACCAGATATGTTCAAAGAACGATAGACGGAAATAACATCTCTACCATATGTAGGAAGTGCAATACGAAAAATGAAACCATAAACCACATAGCAAGCGAATGCCCGGCACTTGCACAGAACCAGTACAAAAAGAGGCATGATTCAGTGGCAAAAGCCCTCCACTGGAGCCTGTGCAAGAAACATCAGCTACCTTGCAGTAATAAGTGGTACGAGCACCAACCTGAGGGAGTGATAGAAAACGATCAGGCACAGATCCTCTGGGACTATGGTATCAGAACAGATAGGGTGATGCGTACAAATAGACCAGACATGACGTTGATTGACAAAATCAAGAAGAAAGTATCACTCATTGATGTCGCAATACCGTGGGACACCAGAGTTGAAGAGAAAGAGAGGGAAAAGATAGATAAGTATCAAGATCTGAAAATAGAAATAAGAAGGATATGGGATAGGCCAGTGGAAATTTTATCCATAATCACAGGAACACTAGGCACGATCCCAAGATCCCTGAAAAGGAATCTAGAAAAACTAGAGGCTGAAGTAGCTCCAGGACTCATGCAGAAGAGTGTGATCCTAGAAACGGCGCACATAGTAAGAAAAGTGATGGACTCCTAAGGAGGCAGGATGCAACCCGGAACCCCACACTATAAATACCACCCAGTCGAATTGGAGGACTGTGATAAAAAAAATAAATAATAATAATAATAAACAACACATTAACTAGATAGTTGGAAAGTATCACCATTTTGGAGAAATCTCATTCTCTCAAAAGTTTATGGAAAATCGGCCTCAGTCAGCTGAGGTACTACAATAAGGACCGATTTAGGTCAGCCTCCGATATTCTTTCATCTCGGGGCAAATGTGAACGTCGTCGAAGGCACGTAGAGCATCTCATCCCCTTATCTTGTTTCGCCGTTTCTCCGACAACTGTCTCTGTAGGAGGCTAGTTCTGTCAGGGCACCTCATGTGGTGCATATGGTGTTAGCGTACCACCTCGGTGGCCGCGAGTTCGATTCTCTGGTATTCCACTGAAGTGTGAGAGATGTTTATTTCTGGTGATAGAAGTTCACTCTCGACGTGGTTCGGAAGTCACGTAAAGTCGTTGGTCCCATTGCTGAATAACCACTGGTTCCATGCAACGTAAAAACACCATACAAACAGACAAACAATCATGCGGTGCACTATAGGCATTACTTAGGGTTCTTTGCAGCGTCCTTTCGGGCCATAGCTGCAACCCCATTCATTCCTTTTACTTTCACCTCTGTTAATATTCGCTTTCTTTTGTCTTACCATCGCTCCGCCACCTCTCCTAACAATTGTTTCTCAGTGCAACTGTGAGGTTTTCCTCGTTACACCTTTCAAGCTTTCTACTTATAATTTTCCTTTGGCCAAAATTCTGTAGTTCATTCCAAAAACTGTAGTATGTGGAAATTTACACGTGCTATGTAATTTACCATTCTATAGGAGATACCTAGGGCCTAGAGGGGACATGTAGCTGGAACCTGGTAGCCAAATGAAGAGTTATTTCAATTTATTTGAAATTTTCATCTTGAGGGAAAAATTTTTTGTATTCGGTTTTTGACGATCTTTGCTCTCTTTCTTGACTCTCTGCGTTGGTCAGTGCCACAATGATTTAGGCAAATTACTCAGAGGATTATGGGATACCTTTCTGTTATATTTCCCAAGGACTTGCTGAGCATTTGGATGAAAACAGTTAATAATAGTATGCTTGTGGTGAGGTTAAACGTTAATGAAAATATGACTAATAAATCAAGAACCTGGCATATTCGTGCAATTGACAGTGCCAGTCATTAGGCGTGTTTGCAGATAATGTTCATAATCACGATTAGATTTAAACACGGAATAACCTGTTCAATATTGGTTCTATTATTACCTCTGTAGGCGCCAAAGGGCCCCCATACACGCACACTTTACTGTCACTTGGCATGAAGTCTTAATGGTCGGTGTATGGGACTGTTTGTATTGAAGAAGTAAATGCGGAGATAATTGTCCTGGTGTGATTACTTAATAATTATCTTCGAGTACTAGAGCAGTTAATGCCTAATTCTGCATGTCTTGTACGAAGTAATATGGCAGTTTATGACTTTATTTTCATAGGGAACAAGCGTTTGTTAACTTAGTATGAAAAGAGGAAAAATCTTTCAGGCGGCATTCATTGAACTATTTAATACACCAGATGGTCAATTTTTTTTTTTAGTTTACGTGTAAACAAGTGCAAACCGTAGGAGGGTAGCGCTGTCAGTGTATTTCACGTGATGTACTGTAGGCATTACTTATGATCTTTGCAACGTCCCTTCGGCCCGTAGCAGCAACCTCTTTCATTCCTTTTACTGTGCCTCCGCTGATATTCTCTTTCCTCCATCTGACCTTCCACTCTCATAGTGGAACTATAGGCTTTTCCTGCTGTCACACGTTTCAAAGCTTCTTATCGTCAGTTTCCCTTTCAGCGATGAATGACCTCATACGTCCCAGCGCTTGGCCTTTAGCCTAAATTCTATATTCTCTCTCGTTAAACTTTCAGTTAAGAGTCAACGGTACTGGTCAAGTAATTCACGTTGATAAAAATGAGAGAGTATAGACAAGAGAAAAATATAATTCCATTTGAGGAGAAAAATTAAATTAATTTAAAATGTTCTCAAGCCCTATTCTGCTATTATTATTATTATTATTATTATTATTATTAATTATTATTATTATTATTATTATTTTGATGTTGTGGCTGACTTTCTTGTTTACGCCCATAAAATGCTAGCAACGTCTACGAGAATGACATTCGGAAAGTGGAAAGTATTTTTTTGTTATAGATTCGTTTGTGTGAAAAAAGACGACAATACGCAATTGCACTATGTATACTATATTCTATTATAATATTATGGTATATGATCTATATATACTATTTCTTAAGTTCATATATTATTGTATTGTTATGTATGTATGTAAACGCATATTCTTTACCATTCGCATATAAATGAAACAGTGGCATAATATTGTCTTGTTGAAAAAATAGTTGGGTCGTTAATCTTGAAATGTGTCTCTCTCTCTCTCTCGGTCGTCCTCTCTCTCCTCGTTTTATGCGTGTCATTCGTCTCGGTGCATTTCTCTCTCCTCTCTATATATATTATCCTTATATATATATATAATAAATTATAATATATATATTATATATGTGTGTCGTGTGTGTTGTGTGTGTGTGTGCGTGTGTGTGTTGTGTGTGTGTGTTGAGAGAGAGAGAGAGAGAAGAGAGAGAGAGAGAGGGGGTGAGAGGGCGGGGGTGGTACTTGGGAAGGGAACGCAGTTGATGTCAAGTGTACTATTCGTCAGTTTTTTATGGTAGTACTATTTGTCAATTTTTATAGCCCTTCTAAGATTGGACTCACCGATTCAGTCCTAAAAAGAAACACCTTATAAAAGGTAACGATAAAGAATGGAGGGACGTTTGTTTCTACCATCTGTGCCTTCCTTTGAAGGTCAGTCGACTGTGCTATGGAAAGCGCTGATTTTTTTGACGTTTCTCTACTTTCTTGGCGGGAGGGGGGTTGCCCTTGTGATTGGTCGTGGGGGGGGGGGGGGGAGGATGTTCATCTTAACTCTCCCCCCCCCCCCCCCCCCCCCCCCCCACACCACCACACACACACACAGAAGTCATCACAAAGAGTAGCTGTTTTTATGTCGAAAACTTCTTAATGTGTCCACTCTATCTTTGCATTCGGGCTGATTTGTCTAGCACAGGAGTCAATTCTTGTGTCGATAACTTTATCTTGCCTTCTAAATATTTCACGATGGTCCTTCTAGATGGTCAAATTTAGCTTCTTAATAAAAATGTTCTTTGATGTATATATATTAGTTATTATCACCTACGTTTCATTGATATAAATCTGATTGCGTTCTTGATCAATCACAAACTTAATGTAAATTTTCTTATTTTATGATCATATTCGACTGTTAACCTCTTCCAACCAACGACTTTTGAATGAGGAGGAGTTATCATCCGTGTTTGTCTGGGTTTTGTGTGTGTAGGTCTGTTCGTGTGTCGACAAAATGCCTCGAGAATGGAGGAACCGATTCTGATGAAAGTAAATAAAAAAATTGTTACCATGGGTGATAATTTAAGAATGGCGAAGAATGTTTTACATCGGGTGCAGTTACTTTGCTTTGTGTTTGTATTTCTTTAAACTTTTCAGACATGATATGCAAAGTTTCTGTATCTACGCTCTCATTAATGGTTAAACGTTCAAAATAAAAGGCAAACGGTCTAACAAGCAAAAATGAAAATTTCCGTGTTAATCATAGGTTGTCACCTTGTAATACAAAGTGAGACCTTTTATTAATCCCACTGAGAAGTCTTTAATTAAAATACAGCTTTAATTTTTATTCTGCGTCCCAATCCCGTCAGTGTTCCTCGTGCCATGCACTGTAGGCATTACTTAAAGTTCTTTGCACAATGCCTTCGGCCTCTAGCTGCAACCCCTTTTTTTCCTTTTACTCTAGCCCTTTTCATATTTTCTTCCATCTTACTTTCCGCCCTCTGCTAACAATTGATTCATAGTGCAACTGATAGAATTTTTCCTTCAGTTACACATTTCCGTTAATTTCCGTTTCAGTGTTGAATGACCTCATAGGTACCCATGCTTGGCTCTTGGCCTAAATTCTATATTCAATTCAATTCCGCATCCCAAAATTCAAACCGTCTACCTTTAAAAAAAATGGTAAGCAATAATTCGGATATCTGTTCAAAAGGCTGCCTACTGCGATCAAATGATACTTATCAAAAGATGCGTCACTTCTTTACAGAAATTAAAGCACATTTCCCCTTATCCCATTTTTTTTTTTTTTTTTTTGCGACACCCCGCAACACCGATGTTCCAATTCCGTATTTGCCTCTCTGACGTCAACATCTTGATTAAGCTCGCCATCATCACCAGAAAAAAAGGAAAGAAAGAGAGAGAGAGAGAGAGAGAGAGAACTCAGTGACCTTAATTAAATCCTTCTCTCTTTCTTTAATGTTCATTCATTCGTAAAAGTAGGACCACGGGCCGAGAATAAGAGCTGTCGCGAACTAAAAGATTTAGGGTCTTATTTTCCTCCTTCACCACTCCTCAGGGCGGAGTAAGATCTCACGAATGGTTCCTCCATCTTTTAGCTCCGACGACATAAAACTGCATAGGT
This sequence comes from Macrobrachium nipponense, assembly GCF_015104395.2. NCBI lineage: Eukaryota > Metazoa > Arthropoda > Malacostraca > Decapoda > Palaemonidae > Macrobrachium > Macrobrachium nipponense. The sequence goes on along the minus strand of NC_087218.1, from coordinate 18,472,494 downwards.
AATGCGCATCTTCAGTTTTATTACGCGTGTGATTGGTTCATAGATTAACCTGGCTTTGTGTCAGCACGGTCTCTTGCGTAGCAAAGCGTGAACCTGTCTTTATGTCAGACGCCTTGTGTAGGCATTAACCTGTCTTTATGTCTTACACGGGTCTCTTGTGTAATAAGGCATTAAACCTGTCTTTATGTCAGCACTGGCTCTTGTGTAGTAAGGCATTAACCTGCATCTTTATGTCAGCACGGGCTCTTGTGTATAAGGCATTAACCTGTCTTATGTCAGCAGCACGGGCTCTTGTGATAGTAGGCATTAACCTGTCTTTATGTCAGCACGGCTCTTGTGTATAAGGCATTAACCTGTCTTTATGTCAGCACGGGCTGGCTGTAGTAAGGCATTAACCTGTCTTTATGTTAGCACGGGCTCTTGCGTAGCAAAGCGTGAACCTGTCTTTATGTCAGCACGGGCTCTTGTGTAGTAAAACATTAACCTGTCTTTATGTCAGCACGGGCTCTTGTAGTAATAAGGCATTAACCTGTCTTTATGTCAGCACTCTTGTGTATAAGGCATTAACCTGTCTTTATGTCAGCACGGGCTCTTGTGTAGTAAGGCATTAACTGTCTTTATGTCAGCACGGGCTCTTGTGTAAGTAACCGCAGTACCTGCTTGTATGTCAGCACGGGCTCTTGGTAGTAAGGCATTAACCTGTCTTTATGTCAGCACGGCTCTTGCGTAGCAAAGCGTGAACGCTCTTTGCTTTTTGTCAGCACGGGCTCTGTGTAGTAAAACCATTAATCTTAATCTTTATGTCAGCACGGGCTCTTGTGTAGTAAAACATTAATCTGTCTTTATGTCAGCAAGGGCTCTTGTGTAGTAAGGCATTAACTGTCTTTATTCAGCACGGGCTCTTGTGTAGTAAGGCATTAACCTGTCTTTATGTCAGCACGGGCTCTTGTGTAGTAAGGCATTAACCTGTCTTTATGTCAGCACGGGCTCTTGCGTAGCAAAGAGTGAACGAGAGTGACAGACCTTCTGTGGGCTTCCGGGTTTTGTCAACCAACAAAGATGACAAAGAGCCGTCTGTTAGATAATCTTTCAAAAAGTTAATAGGTGGACGGAGATACGACAAAGTTTTTGCTTAGTAGTTGCTTTCGTAAAATCTTTAATGCGAAGTCAGTTTATATCCCCATTAATAAGTTTGCTGGAGGAAAACACGTGGATACAATTTATAAAAAGGAAATTTAAACATTTAAATTTTAGATTGACACTAGCCTCACGTCATAGGTGATGTGACGTTAGCATTGAAGGAACATGATTTGCCTTATATAAGATGAAGTGTTGGTTTTTATTATATTTTGTGTTTTCTTTGTTTGTTTTTTTACTATGTACCGTGATAAACAATATCTTCAGCAAAAGAGGAGGGGAGAATAGTCCATCAGGGAAGAATTAAAATGAATGTTTTGCTAATAGACGATGTTGCTCCTGTTTTAGCTTCCGCGCTGCTGACGATTCACAAATTAATGTACTTTTTAATCTTTTAATAAGATCTTATTAAAAGTGCGATCGTATTTAAAATGAATTGTCAGAATAACAGGTATCAGAATAACAATACCTGTAGTTCGCTTTTTGTTTGTTGCCCCGTGTCCAGTGGTTCACACCAGGGGCCTTTATTCGCTTCAGCACCTTACCATTCCTTACGGGCCGCCAATGAGCAATGGAAAGGCCCCTTAGCTTTGGTGAGGGCCAGTGCTGGCAGAAGGCCGTTTTAAATTTTTCCAACCAACGATATCAAATAAACGAGGTGTCTATATGCGATTACTTCCCTGTTCTTTATAAGGTAGAGCTAGGCGCGGTGACGTATACTTACTTTTGCAAGTGAATGGAGAACTAGGATTTCTATTCGCTTTAAACACCAGGATGTTGCGTAAAAATGAATTCATTATATCTTTCGTTGTTGCCTTTATGAAGGTGAAGGAAAAAGAAAAAGCTTTGTCCTGTGGGGATGGTTTGACTTCACAGGACTTCTTCAAGTTCCCGCAAATGTCACCGAGGAAAAGCAGTGGGCAGATCAGAGGAGAGAGAGAGAGAGGTACAAGAGAGAGAGAGAGAGAGAGATTGAGGAGAGCGAGAGAGAGAGAGAGAGAGCGAGAGAGAGAAATAAAACGCGTCCAAAAGCGACAGGAAAATATAATATAATAAATAGTAAAGGAATGCAGATATGTGGAAAGGACTTTTTTTTTCTCCGAGTTCACAGTTGAAAAAGGGAATTTGAGATTTTGTTCACAGTTGAAAAAGGGAATTTGAGATTTTGTTCACAGTTGAAAAAGGGAATTTGAGATTTTGTTCACAGTTGAAAAAGGGAATTTGAGATTTTGTTCACAGTTGAAAAAGGGAATTTGAGATTTTCAAAATGAAAGTTAAACTTTCAAGATTTAAACGTCGGCATAGCAGAAATAAATAAAGGAAATTAGCACATGAACGATATATCAAAAGAAACCGTTAGAACATTCTTAATGGAAATTTAGCAAACATAGTTATGGAAAAAACTAAAGCATAATTAAAATGTTAACTGAGGTTTTAATGGCAGAAGTTTTATTGGTTAGATTTGTAAATATTTTTAGAATTTTTTCGAAGGGGTAGTGGGGGTTGCTTGCGAGATATGATGCTTACAGTTAGGATTTGATCTCTGAAGCTAATTACATGCAACTACCGTATATAATTAATACATTTAAAAAAATGTTTTTTCCTACTTTTCAGTCATAAAACGCAATTTCTGCTATCAAATTAACCGTCAAAGTGTTTCTCATTACTGCCTAAAACTCGTTACTAATTAGCCAGATATTTCTCCCGACAAAATTAATTTTGCTTTACTCTTTGTGACGCACTGGTGGATTTCTTTAAAATATATATATAGTATATATATATATATATATATATATATAATATATATATATCATATATATATATATATATATAAATGTTATTTACCAGATGTTGTAGCGTTTAACGTGCTGCTTTGTAGACACGAGGTATGAATCAATCATAAAGCGTGCACCGTCTGAGTTAATGTTTAATGAGGGAAATTTTGTTTTCGTTATTTATATTTCCTTTTCGGCCTGAATTATTCCCTTCGATGAGACGTCAGGTTACAGAAACCAATCAGTCCATCCTTTCAGTGTTTTTCATTCTCTTTCTCAAGATGCAATGATGGTCACTGGCATACTATGGCGTTCTGAAAGTCCCTCTGAATCTCAGGAGACTTGTAACACCTGCCGAGCCAAAAGTGAACTTCAGTAAACCTGCGGTCCTTCGACTACTCGACTCGATGACGGTATCTGCCCTCCTTTTTTTTTTTTTTTTTTACCTTCTGTTTTCTTAAGCCTTAAACCATCCATCCCTCCTTCTCCTCTCCTATTTTCTTCCAGCTGGGGCTAGATACTGACGCTGGAAGCCAATCCCATTGGCATTTATTTAAAAGAATGTTTATTTTCAAAGCTACGAAAATAGGAAAACATAAGGAAATAGGAGAGAGAGAGAGAGAGAGATCTGATGTTTTTTACCACAGTATTTAGAGACCTCGCGTAGGATGGGGGAAGAGGTTGGGTAGTGCCGTCAGTATATATGCCTTACGCGATGCGCTGTAGTCATTACTAAAGTTTCTTTGCAGCATTCCTTCGGCCCATAGCTGCAACCCCTTTCATTCCTTTTCTGTACCTCCGTTCATATTCCCTTTCTTTTATGTTACTTTCCACCCTCCCCTAACAATTGTTTCATAGTGCAACCTTTTTACACTCAATTTTCCCATTCAGTGCTGAATGACCTTAAAGGTCCCAGCGCTTGGCCTTTGGCCCAGGTCTTACATTTCATTCGTTCGGCATTGGCACCAGGCCCAACTGCAAATGGAGAAAATCCAATTAGCGAGCGTCCCACATCAATTTCTATTTTTCGAGCAAATCCAAAAATTAAGGGATCAGCTGCTGCTGCTGCTGCTGCCTTCACTGGACACAGCGCTTAAATTCCGGTACAGCGGAGATCACAAATGACACCTGGCGGGGCTAATTTATTGCATTAACGGATTGCATTTTCCTCGTTTGAGTCCAGGAATAAAATTATGCCTTAAACGGTCGGTAGTAAAGAATAAACCCGCTAGATAGGTTAATGGGCATTTCGTGCTGAAACGAGCTGCGTCACAGCGATGAAGATTTTGTACATGTATGTATATATATATATATGTATATATATATATATATATATATATATATATATATCACACTTAGAAGGCCAAAATGTTTATTGTTTATACAAGGTTTCTTACGTTATGAAGCGTATAGTTCTAGGGCGAACCGATGAATAATTTATATATATATCATATATATATTATATATATTATATATATTATATATAATATATATATATATGTATAGGTATATATATACGATGTGTGTGTAAGTATATATGTAATTATGAAGTGTGCGTATGTATTTATCATATCCTATTGCTTTTGATAATAATAATTACTGTTGTAATTCAACGTATTTCTGTGTGAACTGGTCATTTACCTTATTATGGTTTTCTTTACCACCATTTAAGGCATAATTTCATATGTATGTATGTGTTTGTCTGGGGGTGTGCTAATTCTATTTCATATCGTAAGTTTTACAAGAGAAGAAAACCATTTGCAACATACTTTGCTGACAACATATCATACCGCTTATACCTTTATAAGGATGCGACGTGCATGCATGTATTAGTAGCGGAAGGGTATGGAGAAATGCAAACAGACAAAGAAATAGTGCGAAATAACGAAAAGAAGAGATGTGAAATAAAGTTCCAAGGGAATGTCTCTCGCTTGAGGCTGAAATTGCCGACAATATCTCTTGATTTCCTGGAGGTTCTGACCCTAGATTTTTCCTGATTGCGCTGCCTTGCCCCGAATTGCATGTAAGCAATCATAAGTGCAACAGGAGTCTGTCTGGCTTGGCAGACAATCTGACAGACACATTTAGGAGAAAAATTGCCTCACTCTGAACAGGGGGAGATTGTGTCTGTAATGAATCTCGCGAGTGTGCTTTTGTCCTCCCACACGGCACTGGGCGTGAAATATCCTTCAAAATTGCCCCATTGCAAAGTTTGTATGAAAACAAAGTCGCGAGTGCTGAATGAAAAACTAAACTTTTTCAGTATAATAAAACTTGTACTTTTCTTTGGTCTTGGGCTATAAGAAGTACAAAATTGTTTAGTTACAAAGCTTGTATTAATGCAGCGTAAGCAATTTTATTAGTGTGATTAAACTGAACTATTCTTTGGCCGTAGGTGTAAAAGTACAGAATTACATCTTTACGAAGATTTTATGAATGTAATGAAACAAATATTGAATGAAAAATACTTTGCTTTTTTTCAATATGATTAAACTTGTGACTAAATTTTCTTTGGCCTTTGGTATAAAATATACAAAATTGTTTACTTATAAAGCTTTTATGAATGTAACTGAAGATATGATGAATGAAAATTAATGTTTTTTCGTGACTAAAAAATCCATCATTTTTTTCGTCTTCACATTTCGTAGTTATTTCTAGCTCTTTTATCAGTTGTTATTTGCGTGTACGCGAAAGTTACAGCCAATCAAATCAATTATAAACAGTTACTTAACTTTCAATCTTGGGAGTGCTTTATGAGATTATATTTATTAAAAAGGATCTTTTGTACATTTCTGATACATTTAAAATGCATAAACGGCTCTGGTTAGACATTCCAGCCGGTCAAACAAAGATCGTAATCGTACAGAATCATTAAAGTACTTTTCCCGTCACAATGTCAATTTCAGGCGGATGTTCAGAATAAATGGAAAACAAATATAAAATTTTGGACTGCATAAAGTTTTTTTATAATCTCTGTTTAAATAAAACATTCAGAAAGTGTTCGTCATTAAAATGTCTATTTTAATGGTAGATATCGAAAATGTGTAGGAAATATTTTATAATGACTGATGCTTGTATGGTCATCATTTGCATTATTTACATATATTTGCAATGATTTCAAATCCCGTTACAATAGGAGTTTCTGAGAACGTGTGGATAGGGGACTTATTACTCCTTAATTCATCCTATATTTTCATGAAATGAATCAATGGTTATCATTCAGATAGAATACTTTATTTTTGTGTCCATAAACTTATATTTGTGTAACAATAATAAATATTATATATATAATTCAGAATAAATGAAATATATGTTTGCGTAGGGAGGGCTAGACCATGATGCCTAGTTAACTTAAGTGTACCATTAGGTTAACACGAACACACACGGGCATTATTTCTCTTAATGGGCTCACGATCTTTGAAATGTCTCATCTGTTTTACAAGGTGGTAAATTTACGACCTCCAAAGGCCAGTGAAGGATTGTCAAGGTCTCTTATTTTAGCCTAATGGACCGGCCATATTTCTGTTTCATTCCTAAGAAGAAAATACTGTTGGGAACCGTACTAAAAGCGTCATGGCGTCGGTGACAATTTATCTTGGCCTTCAGCTCGTAATGTATGACGGTCGGAGATTGCGCTTATGCTCAGTTTAAGTTGTCGGGATAAGGAGTAATGATTTAATACATTTCTGCCGAGCCTTTGTAATGCATTCCGAGTTGATACCCTGTATGGATAAAGTTTAGGTCAGGTGAGATTTGAGTAGATTCGCATCAGTCGTGCATTTGATGTCTAGGCCCGTCCCTTACGACGCTCCTGATTGGCTGTTGGTAAGCCAATCGCAGCGCTGGAAACTCCCAGTCTCTCTCGAGAGTTCACATGGGCAGGATGTATGTTCCACTTCTCCTGAGGGATAAGTCTTTCAAAAGTGTCCCTCAGGAGAGGTAGAACATACATCCTCCCCATGTGAACTCTCTCGAGAGACTGAGAGTTTCCAGCCCTGTGAATGACTTATCAACAGCCAATGAGGAGCGTCGTAAGGGACGGGCCTAGACATCAAATGCATGGCTGATGTGAATCTACTATAGTACGGTAAATACGCCTGTCTACGTGATATGAACTCCAACAAATACAGCTGGCCACTTTTCTTTTTGTTTGTTGTCAGACACATCACAGGATCATTATTTTCTAGTTATAATTGCTCGAATTGGTGCTTTACCTCTTCTGTGTCACCAGTTGTCATCAGGATATAGAAAGTCACTTCAAAATTGAAATCAGGGAAATTTCACCATTCCCTCCAAAGTTGGCGCCAGCTCGGTTTTCGTTTTGCTGATCGTCGTCAGTAGGGTTTGTGTGTGCTACTTGAATTGCCAGTAGAGCACGTAAGTACTACACGCCCTCTTCTCGCACACCGTCATTTGAAGTTGAGAAGTACATAATGATGGATAGGAAGTTGTGAACTATTTACGACACGACTGATGGTCAGGTAGCTGATGGTCAGGTTACCTTAACATATACATCTGAGTGCTTTAGAAAGAGCTTCCATAGGAATCTCGTTTGTCGAGTCAGTCCACCTTTCCCACTTAAAGCTGTAACGGTGCTTAGTGTTTATGCCTGACATCAGGATCATACATCTCCTAGAAACGTTTGAACCAGTGATAATGTGACCACCAAAGTGGAATAAGGGTAACTGGACCGACTAATATTAGATTTCTACTTCAACCTGCGGAAAACCATAACGTCATTGTGGTCTGAGCTCTCTTGGTTTTGGTCGTAGTGCTGGGTAGTACAGAGCTGATACTTGTCCGTTTGTTGCTGAGACAACCTGAAAACCGAACTCCATTCTTCTCGGAATGAGAAGTTCACATTTCATTCTCCTTCTTTGGGGAGAGGTAATATTGGCGTAATATGAGAAATAAAGTGGTGCGTGAATATGAGAATCGAGGGTATATCGGGTAATATGAGAAGTGAACCTGATTCCCTTTCAGTGTGGTGAATGGATAACTGAATCTCAATTTTTTTCTGAGATGAATTAAACTTGAAATTCCTATTGTTTTTTGGTTGGATAACTCGAGAATGAAATGCCATTTCTTTTACATGTGTGCGTGTGTGGTAACGTGAAAGCCAAAAGAATAAATGTTTCTAAACTAAGCCGCATTTTGTTTTTACTCGATCACTGTACAGCTTATCATCCTTGCCTCCAATTCCGCGTGAAGCAAAAATCCTCTACTTCCGAAATAAACCCCATTAATTTTAGTGTTACAACTTGGATATTGAAGCCTCTTCTTTTTCTATTTATGGCTTAAGAATATGCAAAAATTTATTTTCAAATTACTTCAGATTAGTATGGCATTTCCTACTACGTATAAGTGTTTCGGCAATAAAATTGCAGTGAACCCCTTAAATACCATCCCAGAACCTATGTGATGTTAACTAAAGAAGGAGAGAGAGAGAGAGAGAGAGAGAGAGAGAGAGAGAGAGAGAGAGAGAGAGAGAGAGAGAGAGAGATTTGCCATCGATGCCGGATCCAACTTTTTGGCAAAGGCCTTTGATTAATTCTTTGTACTTCCAGTTGATTAGAATTGCGTCATTGTGGAAGGTTGTCTGGTTATCATCAGTCGAGGATAACTTCAAAGTCTTCATTTACCAATCACCTTACC
>NC_087218.1:18446427-18456427 GCF_015104395.2 Macrobrachium nipponense | reverse complement strand
CTACTGAGGCTAGAGGGCTGCAAATTGGTATGTTGATCATCCACCCTACATTTATCAAACTTACCAAATTACAGCCCTCCACCAGCCTCAGTAGTTTTTAATTTATTTTATTTTATTTGGGGTTAAAATTAGCCATGGTCGTGCTTCTGGCACCGCTTTAAGTGCCAGCAACGCAAGCCACCACCGTTCCGTGGCTAAAAATTTCATGGGACCCCGGTTGAGAGTTTCATGGGCCGTTGCTGAGAGTTTCATACAGCATTATACACCGTACAAAAAACTTGATTGCGCCGTAGAAATGTTGTACTTTTTTTCCTACTTAATCTTTAAAACTTATAATGAAATGTGAAAGACTTTCAATAAATAAAATGTATGAAATAATACATTTCTGATCTTTCAGAAGAAAATATTGTTCAATTAAAGACTGCAGAAGGTCTTGACATTGAAACAGTATTTAGATGATAAAAACTTTTTTTTTATTAAGTTGCTATATCACGTATAAAAGCAATTCTGACAAAATAAATCTGCAAATGAATATATAAATGAAAATGTACGTTTATATGTACGGAAATATATATATATATATATATATATATATATATAATTTAGTTATTGTATATATGGAAATGCTTGTGTGCTTGTGCGTGTGTGTGTGTGGGAGCAAACAGTATGAAAAAAGGCTGTGGATCCTTTTCTTCAAGGTTGTTATTCGCATGATTAAGAAAACTGGGCTTGAGTTATTTTCATTCTTGGTAGATATCTACATTAGTGATTATTATTACTACTATTATTATTGTTGCTGTTGTTATATGGGCAAAATGCACGCCCTTTCGTATGGAACATGCTTAAAGGCAATCACCTGGTATAACACTCCCAATAAACAGAATGTCCTGACATGAAGAGAGAGAGAGAGAGAGAGAGAGAGAGAGAGAGAGAGAGAGAGAGAGAGAGAGAGAGAGAGAGAGAGAAATTTAAAATGAATGTGAAGAGCATTTCGAACATTTTCCTCGACTGAATTATACTCGTGTAACTGAAAGAACTTTGATCTGAGTGAGTGAATTCCCTTTACTTCCCGAATCCTTGCAGATCCTATAACCCGAGAGACGTAGGTATATACTAGGAAGAATATCAAAGCTTCCTTCAATCTCTCTCTGTGCCCTTGAGGAAGTCTGAAAGAGATCGAATGCATGGCAATCAAACCTTGTCAAGGGCAGATTTAGAGAATGCACGGTGCAGATGCTGCTCTAGCTTCACGTTCACTCCTGGTTCCAGGAATATGTTCTGAAATATCCTAATTGTCTGATAAAATCTGAATCTTCAAGTCGTTTGTTTTGGCGTGATCTGAAGGGGTGATGCCTTTGAATAAACTGATACAGAATTCGGGATAATTCCTGCGTTGCTATTTCGTCTCTTTGCACCCTTGGCATGTGATCAGAACACCTGTTTTGGGCGCGCATGAATTTCTAATATTCACCCCAGCGATAAGCTAAAAGAATTACCTAACAATTGAATTAAAATTCCATGCCTGGATGACATCAAAAAGATTAATGAACTTCTAGGGATATATAAATCTTACACTTTAAGCCTTCGTTTTAGTGTTGGTTCGACTGTCAGAATTTCTACATAATTAAACTGACCCAATTTTGGTATCTACATGATACTCTGCAAAGAATGAGGTATATACTGTGGTTGCTTCACTCTGAAAAGCTGGTCTAAACAAGGTAGTTCAGATATGGGTCTCTGACTTCTAAAAATTTTACTAAAAAAGAAAAAAAGCGCAGTTATCATTGGATATGCAGGGGTACATCACAGACTCTGTGTCGGAGTGGTTCTAGGGTCAAAAAGTCAGATTTCTGAGTTTTCCATAGTTAGGAGGACAAACGGCATTAATTGATCGAAAGACTTATGGTACTATGGAAGACGGATCAAGCAGATGAAATCCTCATGGAGCCTACTTTAAAGTTACTTTAAAGTTTATTAAAATAAGTGAGTCTCTGGGTCTTCATGTAGCTTTATTGATCTTATATGCCATAAGCGACTGTTCTCAGTCAAACTCTCCCTTTCTCCAGAAACTCTCGTTACTTTTCAGTCAATCAGTTTGGCACAAGGTAAATAGAGTGTTCATTTCACACGAGCCTATCAATGAAGCTCAAGCGAAGATGCAGTGCATTGCAATTTTACTCTGACACAGCTCTCCTTGTATTTTAATAAATGACATTTTTATCTATCCATTTATTGTTAATTTATTTTTTCGTTTTTGATAAGTGATCTCATTTTTCTGTATTTCAAATGCCCTTCTGTTACTTCTTTCTAATGAACATCATATTCTTATGAAGCTTGAATTTCAAGGCAATGGCCCATGGGCTTGTTCCATATGAACAGGGTCCATCTTCTGAATAATAATAATAATAATAATAATAATAATAATAATAATAATAATAATAATAATAATAATAATAATTAAGAGCAGCATCAGTGAGGAAAAAGGCTGATTTAATCGTCTGTTTTCCCTGGAGCTCTTTTGACGCAGAGAGAACTTATTAAGCACAGAAGTTTATTTTGATGTATAGAACTGGGATGCAGAACTCTGCGATTGGCGGATATTTCGGGAAGTCTAGAAATGAATAGAGAAAGTGATGTAGATGAATAGTGATGAAATAAGTAGGGATGTGAAAGAGAAAAATTTAGCTACATGCAGTGAGAGTGAGATGGAGGAACTGAGAAAGGTAAAGAGATGGTGATAGATAGAGAGATAGCAAGATAAACATTCATTGTGTTTGTATGCATGAGAGAAGAGAGAAGAGAGAGAGAGTGGGGTGGGGGGTGGGGCTGGGGCAGGGAGGTTGAGTGGGAGGGAAGTTATTCCTCTCCCTCTCTGACGCTCATCTCCCTAGGCACTAAGTCTTGATAACCCTGGACAGTAAACGCCCCAACTTCTGGCCATCCCTCTTGGTCCTTGGATGAGTGCGGATGGGTTTGCATTAGTGTTTCGTGGAGTTTCCGGGGAGAATTCCCTGACGCTGTCGCATTTTCTAGGGAGGAAAGATTTTGTTTAGGGGGAAAGGCCATTACAGGGGAAGATTTTTTCCCATTCAGATTTTGTCACTGAAACTCTCCTCATCAAGGAAGTGATTGCATGGTTTTTTTGGTTTTATTCAAAGATGGAATAGAAGTTACAATTCGCTGGAGCTTTTACCAAATGGAAGTCAATCGCTGTTTTGTCACATTCTGGAAATAAAACCTAATCCATTTTATCGTTGGGGTTTAAGGGAAAAAAGTTCTCTTCAGAAGGCGAATCTAGAAATTTGTCTTGGGGACTGAGGTGTGGGCACTTAGGATTATCATATATATGTAAGTAACATGTACACACATACAGTACATATATATCAATATTTATATATGAATGAACACATATACAACAGCAGTAGTTGTTGTTGTTGTGATGCAACTGTTGTTGTTGAAAGAATCATCAACTAAGCAAAATATTTGCTACTAATAACGATTTATTGAAAGAAAACAATGTTCTTTTATTCATATCCATGGAGGGGGCACGTGACCAGGAGCACCGCCCCCACCCCCACCCCACCTTTAAATCCGCCACTGCTCCTGTTCTCTAGATTTTCATATCAGTGAACGAAAGACACCTGGAGTTTGATATATAAAAAAAAGCAAATTTAACACACAGACATTATATATATATTTATATATGCACATTCAAATATAGATAGATAAATAGACAGATAATATTACATAGGTTTCTGGAAGCAGGTAGTGCCTTGTTCTTAGGCGGGACGAGAAATATCAGGTTCAGAAGAGCACCTCTCAATTCCCACAGGAAACACCCATTCATTTTACACACGAACGCCGTTCGGTGCTCTTGTTCTGTGTTCTTTGTTCTTTTTATCGGTACTGGTAATTGAATCCATTCGATGTTATACTAATCAGTGAATATACCATAAAAACATTCTGGAAACCACGCCTTCTGAATCGTTATTCAGTGTGCTTTTTTCACAAAACTGGATTCCAGTTCACAAAACTGGATTCCATTTCTCAAAACTGGATTCCAGTACAAAAAACTGAATTCTCTTTCATAAAACGGGATTTCAGTACACAAAACTGGATTCCAGCTCAAAAAACTGTATTCCAGTTCACAAAACTGGATTCCAGTTCACAAAACTGGATTTCAGTTCACAAAACTGCATTCTAGTTCACAAAACTGGATTCCAGTTCGCAAAACTGGATTCCAGTTCGCAAAACTGGACTCCAGTTCACAAAACTGGACTCCAGTTCACAAAACTGGATTCCAGTTCACAACACTGGATTTCAGCTCACAAAACTGGATTCCAGTTCACAAAACTGGATTCCAGTTCATAAAACTGGATTCAGGTTCACAAAACTGGATTCCGTTCCATTTCATAAAAACCAGTTAACAAAACTGGATTCCAGTTCACAAAACTGGATTCCAGTTCACAAAACTGTTTTCCAGTTCACAAAACTGGATTTCAGTTCACAAAACTGGATTCCAGTTCACAAAACTGGATTCCAGTTCGCAAAACTGGATTCCAGTTCGCAAAACTGGATTTCGCAGTTCACAATACTCCTGGGTTTAGCTCACAACAAACTGGGATTCCAGTTCACAAAACTTGATTCCAGTTGTCACAACAACTGGTTTTCAGCTCACAAAACTGAATTTGACAGTTCACAAACTGGGATTTCAAGTTTCACAAAACTGGATTCCAGTTCATAAAACCAGTTCACAAAACTGGATTCCAGTTCTTAAAACTGGATTTCAGTTCGTAAAACTGGATTCCAGTTCGCAAAACTGGATTCCAGTTCGCAAAACTGGATTCCAGTTCGCAAAACTGGATTCCAGTTCGCAAAATTGGATTCCAGTTCGCAAAACTGGATTCCAGTTCGCAAAACCGGATTCCAGTTCGCAAAACCGGATTCCAGTTCGCAAAACTGGATTCCAGTTCGCAAAACCGGATTCTAGTTCGCAAAACCGGATTCCAGTTCGCAAAACCGGATTCCAGTTCGCAAAACCGGATTCCAGTTCGCAAAACCGGATTCCAGTTCGCAACCGGATTCCAATTCGCAAAACTGGATTCCAGTTCGCAAAACCGGATTCCAGTTCGCAAAACTGGATTTCAGTTCGCAAAACTGGATTTCAGTTCGCAAAACTGGATTCCTCTTCACAAAACTGGATTTCAGTTCGCAAAACTGGATTCCTGGATTCCAGTTCACAAAACTGGATTTCAGTTCACAAAACTGGATTCCAGTGCACAAACATGGATTCCATATAGGTCGTACAGTTAACATTTACTCATAACCGTGCTTATGCAATTATTTTTACCTGCTTTACATCGTTCTTGCTTCAGTGTGCCTTTCCTTTCATGACGTAAAATTGCAGCGTATTTCACGACAATATAGCGCCATGGAAGCATGTAATACTTCTCTGGGTGACTGGGCGGTGGGAATTGTGAGGAATATATAAGGGTATCGGAGGAACATAATATATATACATCGCTGAGGAGCTTTTGAGAGATGATCTAAGAAGATTAATGGCCAGGCGGCATCTGGAAGTAGTCAGGATTCTATTTATTATTTTTCTATTTTTTTATTATTTTTCATCACTTTGTCAAACTCTCTCTCGTCCTTCTCTCTCCTCTCTCTCTCTCTTAGGTTTATGCAAGTGTAATACTATAATCAGAACAAGATGGCAGTAAGTTCCAACTGCGGGAAGAGGTGGCGTAATTTGGCGTGTTTAGCAGATTCGCAATACGATGAGGTAGCAGGAAGGGAACTGGCATTTCTCATCTATGAAATCAGCAACAGTCCTAACCAAAAGATACAAAAGCATTCATAGATATATTAGAAGGATATAATCCTTCAAACTGGAACAAATCTAATGAAAACATCTTGAAAATAATTGAAGAAGTTCCAAATAAAATCCAAGTGGTCAAAGAGACTCATAAAGAAAATATACATAAACCAACATATTCCGACAAAGAAAATGAATAAGGTGAATCTTGTGAATATCCTAATTGATGCATTAGGAAAAAGAATGCCAAAAGCATGCAAACTGTGTAAGGTTTGGTATAGCATAGTCAATCCACAAAAACCTAATCAGAAAATGTGCTGCATGCAACATTCGACCCATCCACAGTGTGCTGAGGTAATACAGGATTTTGAGAAAAGATACAAGAATTTTTTGTTCAACATGTCTATCATGGGATAGACAATGTTATTAAATCAAGATTGAATGTACAAATAGTTGAGGATGAAGAAGAAGAGGAAGAGGAAGAAGAAGAAGAAAAAGAAGAAGAGGAAAACGGAAGAGAAGTAAACAAAAATGAAATGACAGAAAAAAAATAAGGAAAACAAAGAAGATAAAAGTATGGATGCAGAGATACTCATTGATAACTACATATGAGGCAATAAAGCAGCATACCTACGAAGAAATAAATACGATATGACAACAGAAAAGCAAATCCCGAAGAGGCTCTACCCAGATCTATACAATG
Source organism: Macrobrachium nipponense (assembly GCF_015104395.2). NCBI lineage: Eukaryota > Metazoa > Arthropoda > Malacostraca > Decapoda > Palaemonidae > Macrobrachium > Macrobrachium nipponense. The sequence continues at coordinate 18,449,906 of NC_087218.1, read as the reverse complement.
ACGGGAAAGAGGAAAAAATAGACAAGAAAGACAAAATCTGCAACCTTTTTGAAAAGAGGGAATTGCAGATTTGGAGAAAGATGTTACTACAAACATCCTAAGATATGTCAAAAACTATGAAATATATGGTAAATGTGCATACTTAGATGGATATGGGGATGATTGCAGAGATCTGCATCCAAAAATATGTAAAAAACCTAAAAGAAGGAAAAGGATGTAAGTTCGACAAAAATGCAAATATATGCACCCTGTAGCCATGAATCATAATCAAATAAATAACCAACCAAGTAATAAAATCCAAAATAAGAAAGAAACAAATAAAGAGAGAAATCAAGAATATCAGGTAAAAGAGAAAAGCAAACCACCAATGAGATATGCAAGAGATGTCAGCAAAAAATTTCAAAGCATCAGCTCCGAAATTCTACTCAAGAGATAATAACTGTATTTATTATGCAGAGATATTTGCAGAAACGAGCAGATCAAAGACACAAAATGAATTAATTATGATGAAGAAAGATTCAAAATATTATGGAAAAGTTATTTTTTAATGTCAGAATTTTCTGGAAATGAAAAAAAGAACAACATACCAGAACAGGAAAGAGACATGGGAAAATCCTTATTACTACCAGTATTAAATGAAGGAGAAAACACGCAAACCATCATAGTGATGAATGCGCAGGTTTAGTTACGAGTAACTCAAAAAGAAAAATAGAGTACTTAGAAGAACTAACCAAAATGAAAAAGAAAATAGATATAATGAATATAAGTGAAACCTGGTATCCCAAGAGACTGGGAATGATGATCAAATAAAAGGGTTCCAAACTTATAGATCAGATAGAAAAAAATAGGAATCAAGGGGGAACCGCAATATATGGGAAAGACAAAAAAACAAGGAAAAATATATGAGAAATATAGTAACTCAGAATGTGAACTAATAGCGGTAGAATTTGAATCTGAAAAATTGATGAACATAGTAATATATAGACTCCTAATACTAAAGATTTTGACTTAATAATTGAAAAATTGGATGATATATGTAGAAATCACAAGGACTGGACTATTCTCCTATCTGGTGACTTCAACTTTCCTTTCGTAGAATGGAAAAGAACGAAATAGGAGATTGTGGTTGTACTTATACATATAAAAAAGAGAGTAATAGTAGTGCAGAAGATAAGAGGCAATTTTGAAAAAGCTATTAGATATGCTACTAGAATACAACATTTAACAAATAAATCACCTGCCAACAAGAAAGGAAAATACTAGACCTAGTATTTGTGAACGAGATGAATTATGTTAAATAATATGTTTATAATGCGAGTATTTCAGACCATAATGTCATAGAATTAACAGTTCATTTCCAAAGCAAGTGAAAATAGAGATAAGCAAGAAATGAAAAAGTGGGAAGGATATGGAAAATACAACTTCTACAGTAAAAATATAAAATGGTCAGAAATTAATGAAGAATTAAACAAAGATTGGGATAACATTTTCGTAAGTGATGACATAAGGGTAAATACGGAGATATTCATATAAAATATTGGAGAAAATAGTGGAAAAATATATACCGAAGAAGAAAAGTAAACATCATTCATGCATACCAAGAGACAGAAGGATCTTGTTCCAGAAAATCAGAAAAGTGGAAAAAAAGGTCTTGCAAAAGAAAAAAATGCATGGAAAGTTATAGAATAAAAAGTAAGATAGAAAATGCAGAACAAAAGATTATACAATCAAAAGAAAATGAAAAAACGGACTTGGAAGAAAAACCCTATTAAATATCAAGCAAAACCCCAAACTATTATACTCATATGCGAAGGAAGATGAATAAAAGAAGAATAGAAATAGGCCCTCTGAGAATTGAAGGGAGATTAACGAATGAAAAAAAAGGAAATTTGCAACATACTGGCAGAACGATATGAAGAGAATTCACCCCTAGAATAGATAATGAAGATAATGATATAGAAGTAAGGGATGAAAAATAGTGAATATTTAGCTGACATAGATATTAATGAAGCTGATATTGGTGCAGGCTATTAATGAAATTAAAAATGGAGCTGCTGCAGGGCCTGATGGAATTCCTGCTATTTTGTTAAAGAAAGTTAGTTCATTCTATCGCAAAGCCACTTGCAATATTATTAAGACAAAGTGTAGATACAGGCAAGATTTATGATGAGCACAAATTAGCATATATTACCCCTACTTTCAAAAGTGGATCAAGACTAGAGGCAAGTAATTATAGGCCTGTGATCTAACATCACATATTATGAAAGTGTATGAAAGGGTAATGAAGAAAATATTATGAAACATTAATAAAAAATAATTTGTTTAATAAAGGACAACATGGTTTCGTACCCGGAAAAAGTACACAAACCCAACTGTTAGTCCACCGTGAGAACATATTCAAAAATATGAAAAGCGGAAATGAAACAGATGTGGTTTATTTAGACTTTGCAAAAGCTTTTGATAAAGTAGACCATAATATATTAGCGAGAAGAAAATTAGAAAACACAATATCGTGGATAAAGTAGGAAGATGGTTAAAAGAATTTTTACACAACAGAAAACAGATAGTTATTGCAAACGACGAGAAATCGGATGAAGCCAAGGTAATATCCGGTGTGCCGCAAGGTACGGTGTTAGCTGCAATACTGTTTGTTATTATGATTGAAGACATAGACAATAATGTTAAGGATTCGGTAGTGAGTAGTTTCGCAGATGACACAGAATAAGTAGAGAAATTACTTGTGATGAAGATAGGAACGCTCTACAAAGAGACCTTAACAAAGTATATGATTGGGCAGAGGTAAATAGGATGGTATTTAACTCTGATAAATTTGAATCAATAAATTATGGAGACAGAGAAAGAAAGCTATATGCATATAAGGGACCTAATAATGAGACCATCACAAATAAGGAAGCAGTTAAAGACCTTGGTGTGATGATGAATAGGAACATGTTATGCAATGATCAAATAGCAACTCTGTTGGCAAAAATGTAAAGCAAAAATGGGAATGTTGTTACGGCACTTCAAAACAAGAAAAAGCTGAACACATGATTATGCTTTATAAAACATATGTTCTAGTCCACTTGAATATTGCAATATGATATGGTACCCACACTATCAAAAGGATATTGCACAAATAGAGAGTGTACAAAGGTCCTTTACAGCTAGAATAGAAGAAGTTAAGGACCTAGACTACTGGGAAAGACTACAATTCTTAAAAATTATATAGTCTAGAAAGGAGAAGAGAACGCTACATGATAATTCAGGCATGGAAACAGATAGAAGGAATAGCAGAAAATATCATGGAACTAAAAATATCAGAAAGAGCAAGCAGAGGTAGATTAATAGTGCCCAAAAACTATACCAGGGAAAAATAAGGAAAGCACACAGGACATTAATCCACTACGCACCAGCATCGATAATGCAGCGTCTATTCAATGCGTTGCCAGCTCATCTGAGGAATATATCAGGAGTGAGCG
>NC_087218.1:18436427-18441427 GCF_015104395.2 Macrobrachium nipponense | reverse complement strand
AAAAAAAAAATTGCGCATTTTACTCACTAGTGCGTCGGTAATTATTATCTTACCTTCATCATAGTGCTGAGGAAGAATTATCATAAAACTGAAACGCAGGAAATGAACTGGTAGAGGAAGTAGATGTGAATTGTGTTATTTTTCTAATTGCCTCAATATTTTTGATCGGGGAAATCAGTCTAGAAATAATAGATTTAATAGTTAATAATTAAAGTGTTCTTTTGAACTAAGAATTTAATGAGTGGAATTATCTTTCGTGGAGCGTTGACTGAACGGTTTTGAAATGTATCATTTTCCTGAAGCCATTTTACTTCTCTCGTGGTGGTCACCAACTTGTATTAAAGGAAGCTCGTTCTAATTCTCTTCCTGCGCCCCTCATCCCCGAGATTTAAAGTTTGCCCACTCTGGGAAGCCGGGCGCAGGAATTTGTGTCCGCTTTCATGTTCCTCTGATAGCCTTGGGTCAATCACGTCTCCTAGGGCGATATCCTTCTTTCAAAACTGTCCCGCGAGTTGTATTACTCAGCTAGCCTGCGATCCTTCAATCTCTCTCTCTCTCTCTCTCTCTCTTTCTCTCTCTCTCTTCTGTGCTGGACTGTTTCACTCTTCACTTATCTTGTTTTTTTTGTCTGTGTGTGCTGTTTATTGTTAGTCTGTCTCTCCCAGACTTTGTCTCTCCTTTGTTTGCTTGTCAGGCGTCTGTCTGTCTGTCTGTTTCTCATTGCAGTGGTACCTGAATATGTCTTCGTTTCACGTCCAAAAGCAAATTGATTCTTTTCTGTTGCATTTGCCAAGGAAACTAACCCTACATTTACTCTACCCATCTTCCCTTTTTATAGAAACATACCTCCTTATCCCTTCATCACCTTCGTATTCAATGTCTCTCGGTGCAAACTTTTGCTAAACGTGAATGACCTGTTATACCCTTTGCGAAGATATTAGGATCATTTGACTTCGCTCGTGCGAAGAGCATCTTCCCACTTGGCACAGACTGAAATCATTTTCCCTTCGGAGTTGCATCAGTGCCTCCCGTCTTCTTTGTTGCTCTGTATGCTCTCTGATGCGCTAAGTTATTTTGGTCACTTAACTATTTACCATTTGTCAAATGTCATTTCATACGGAGTTGCCCTTGAAACATCTCTGGTTTGTTAGACTGGCTTGCTATGTATTTTGCTATTTGCCAGTTGACATTGATTATATTATATTTGTTTTGGTGTCCTGAGCTTTGGTCACGTTTTTCTTACTCTTTACTCGTCATGCAATTCACTGTGGGTCATAATCCTTTGCTCTTCTTTCTTCCCTTTCTATAGTGAATTTCTATTTCAACATCCTTTGCTACGGCTCTTTCAAAGTTCCTCTAAAATCTTGAAGTGGTGCTTTTGAGCCACCCCCCGTTGTGTAATGTCATTCTCACTATTATGAATAAATCACTCCAAACGAAAGTGTACATTGACAGGGACATCTGACTGGAAAGTTATATTACATTCTTTACCAAGTTTGACTTTCTTGTTTGCTAATGTCGACATATCCTCGAAAACTTTGAACCATTTTGCCTATGGAAAAATCTCCCAAGGGAGTTCGTTGACTGATGGTATTTCTTATCCAGAATTCTGTGGTATATCAGTTTAAATCCTTAAAGGTTATCAGTTAAAACTGCTGTACAGTTTTCTGTAAAAGAAAACTACTGTGACGGCTTTGTCTGTCCGTCCGTCCACACTTTTTCTGTCCGCCCTCAGATCTAAAACACTACTGAGGCTAGAGGGCTGCAAATTAGTATTTTGATCATCCACCCTTCAATCATCAAACAAACAAAATTACAACCCTATAGCCTCAGTAGTTTTTATTTTATTTAATGTTCAATTTAGCCATGGATCGTGCACCTGGCAGCGCTTTTCGCAGGCATGGGAGGCACCCTCACTCTACAGCATCTGGTGAGCAACTGAAGGGCTACCGGTCAGAGCTGATGGTTTTATACAGCATTATACGTTGTACAGAAAACTCGATGGCGCAAAAGAAACTTCGGCGCATTTTATACGTGTTACTCATCTTCAACAGTTCCCTAAGACTTATTTCGGTGATTATTATTGCCTGTTTAATTAAGAAAGAAAAATTGTAGGAACTTTCATGATTCCCATAGACAGTTTAAATTATTTTCAGTTAACATTTATCTTACTCTATCTGTTCAATAATCTAACAATTCTCAGTTTTTCCTTTCACGATTCTTAGGCTGTTTTTGCCAACTCTGACCCTCAATCAAGCACAATACTTATAGTAATGAAGTTTCTTAAGCCCCACAGAACATCTCTTCTCTCACTCTTTCGCATAATCTCCCAGAACCAAACTTTTTCTTCTCAGGAATAAGAGACTATCTATTCACATGAATAAGAGACTATCTATTCACGCCGGCTGTTGTCTCACTATCTTCAAGACCACTAGCCCCTCAGAATGTCGTACCTGTTTGACACAAGAAGTCCTGAATCCTTCCTCCCACGTCGTTTTTCTCTCGTCATAGATGTGTTGTTTTTCCCAAAGCTCCGTGATGTTTTTACACAAAATATCGTGGTGTATTTTTTCTCAAAACATCGTGATGTGTTTTCCCTCAAGTATCTTTTTATGAGTGGCGCTTGGACTATCCCGTTTCCATTCTTTCAAAAATTGTTTTACAACATTTCCTATAACATTTCCATGGTATAGGGTTTTTTTATATGAATTGCTCTAGGGTTTAATTGTTTCCATTCCTTCAGTTTATGTTATTTATTTCTCTGCTCTTCATTATTTGTTATCCTCCATCTTTCCAATTAACCAGGACCTCTTCATGAGCTACATCACCACGCCCTCGCGATATGTCGAATCTGCGCGTCTGATAAAGTCACACAAATTCCCTTTATTTACCCTTGGATTGTGCTTTACTCCTCGACCTTGTTCGACTGTTAACTCAAAGTTTTCCGAGCACTGAAAGGTGGGCTATACATATATACCCAGTTTGGCTTCGCTGTAAACCTCTGCCGAGTCTTCTCTGACACTCGTCTATATATTTGGTTTTATTCGTTTTGCGTTGCGTCTCTAGGTTCAGTTGTTCTTTTAATACATGTTGATTTTCATAATCTATCAATCTACTAGCCTAGCTATTATCTATCTATCTATCTATCTATCTATCTATCTATCTATCTATCTATCTATCTATCTACTTGTTTGTCTGTCTGTTTGTGTATTTTGTTTTTTCATAATCTTGCTATCTATCAATCTATCTGGCTGTCTGTTTATGTATTTTGCTTTAGGTCGTGAAATTCTCTCTCTGTTATCGTGTCCTGAGGTGCATCCAGTCGCCCTACTCATTTCTATTTTTAATCCATCTATCCATATATCTCCCCTTACTTCCATATACCTTGCAGGGGATGTAGAAAAAAAGACGAAAAAAAAACAAGTAAACAATCTACCTGTCGCCTCGACACCTGTATTTTCTCCGACCCTCATCGGAATTTCATAGAAACTTAATTGAACGGAGGCTCATCTTTTGGGGGTAGAATATATCTTTTGGAACCGAATATATCTTCAATATTCTGGAACAGAATATTGAAGAGAAGGTTCAGAATCTCGAGCGTTTCCCAGAGTGAAAGGAAGCAGCAGGAGAGAGGACTATTCTACCAAAATGAATTAATGTTTACTGAGCTGTCCTTCAAGATAGATTATGTTTGTTACCTCTTAGATGAGTTATTAGATCCGTATGAGAAGCAGTTATAAATGCTCCTGGATGTAATATTATAGAGAGTTTATCCTGTGGATTACGATTTTATTTTACAGTTGATTGTTAGTACTGATCGTTGTGTTCGTTCGCATTCAATTTCTTTTTATATTTATGATTGTTATCATAATTGTTGTTTTTCTATCTTGAGTAATCTTATGATCGGAATAGCAAATCCACTGTTACGTATATGTACATATATCTAAAGATAAAGCTGTACAGAGAATTTTCGGGAATCTCTTCGATTCCCCTTTTCAATCTGAAAAGAGGAATCGAATGGATTCCCGACAATTCTCTGTACTGATTTATCTTTAAGTACATATACATATACATAAATGTGGATTTGTTTCTCCATTTCAAGACCCATTTAGATAAAAGGGGTCCTGGCAGTGAAAAGGTTGAGAAAACTACTGCCCTAGAGTCATATGTGTTAATTCGGTGACAAACAACGTCATCCCTAATATCTTCCTGCTCGGTCTTCGCTCACGAGGTCAAAGAAAGACTGCTGCCTCTGAAGACAAATTGCACCCCACCGGAACCACGAGGCGTCAAAACGCATCTACCCCAGATAACGAATCTCCCCAATATAGAAAATTTCACCTGAAATCCAATACTTCTGTGCTCTGGGTGATCGCTTCCCACTTTTCGGCTTCTCTCAGACGAAGGGACGCCACTTGCAAAGACAAGACTTTCATTAAATTTTTCCAGCGTGCGCCCTTGTTAAGCTTTGGTTTTAAGGCAAGGCTCTCTCTCTCTCTCTCTCTCTCTCTCTCTCTCTCTCTCTCTCTCACACAAATCAGTCACGCATACCTGCAAACACATGCATATGATGACACACAAACACACACACACATACACTCACACACACACACACACACATATATATATCAATTCAAGCTACAAATGTCCTTTAATATCTAAATTCACTATACCTCCCAAATGAATATATTTTCCTATATGTACCGAAGGGAATTTTTTAGTTGATAATAATTTCGTCCCCCCATGGGATCGAACCACCGTCCAAGTGGACGGGGACGAAATCAGGAGGGGACGAAATTATTATCAACTAAAAAAATTCCCTTTCGGTACATATATGAAAATATATCATTTGGGAGGTAAAGTGAATTTAGATATTAAAGGACATTTGTAGCTTGAATTGATATGTAAATGGATCACGGTTCGATGTGATAATTATTCATATACATATTATATATATATATATATAACTATTATATATATATATATATATATATATATAT
>NC_087218.1:18418927-18421427 GCF_015104395.2 Macrobrachium nipponense | reverse complement strand
ATATAAATGGTGTTTGTGTTTACATATATATATATATATATAATATATAATATATATATATAAAAAAAAAAAAAAAAAAAAAAATATATATATAATATAATCTATATATATAAATATATATATATATATATATATATATATATATATATATATATATATATATATATTTATTCAGAAGACAGGAGCAGCATTTCGGATGATGCACGATTGGGAGTTCGTTAAATGTCGTTCTAGAAAATGCATCAAGCGATGTGAAACGTCGGCTCTTAAATAAATGTATGAAAATAGAACGACATTCCATGAAGTCTCAATCGTGTGTGTATATATATATATATATATATATATATATATATATATATATATAGATATATATATATATATATATATATATATATATATATATATATATATAGTGTGTGTGTGTGTGTGTGTTTGTCTCTAATTAGATTTACTAAATGACCTTGCTCCTGACAAAAATACTACAATCTTCGTCACGTTCTTACTTTAACCGTGGAATGAAGGATAAATTCCATAATCTCAGTCTCCTCTTATACGCAGAAGGCTCAACAGCAGTTCGTCAATAGCTCACAGCAACAGCATCCCTTCCGCCACCGCCACGTACAATGCGCCCCTAACTTCTTTCTTGACACATCATCAATTTTCCTGGATATTATGGTTCAGCTGCTGAGACACCTCTTTCACAGTGTCTAGCAACCGCTTTCTTGCAATCCCTTTGTCTTCAACAACGCAATATGATCCATTTTCGCCAAATGATCAAGCCAACTTAAATCCAATGCTGACTACATCATCTTCCTTGTTTCTCATCCGAATAACTTCCACCTTTGTTTGTCATTCACATTCAACATTCGTGCTTCACGTCCATTGTTGGTTCGAGGGTTATTTTCTTCATTGACACTTCTCTTCTCTCCAAAACTCTCGCAGACACCCTACTGCCTCCCATAATCTACCTGCTCCGAGATTCACCTCTTTCTCGTTGTCTCATAAATTACAATCACTCTTAGATAACTGTACGTATCAATTCTACTATTCTTTAACCATATCCTCACTAATTCACTAACATTCAATGTTCCATTGCTGGCCCATATCCACCCTTAAAGCCTTTCTATTCATAGTAATTAATTTTATGTTTGTAAACATGTTTACAGTAATATAATATATATATATATATGTATATATATACATATATATATTATATTTATATATATATATATATGTATATATACATCATCTATAGTATATATATATATATATATATATATATCTATATATATATATATATATATATTGAGAGAGAGAGAGAGGACGATGGTGACCTGAGAATAACAGAAAATAGGTTGTATGTAAGGAAAAAATAGGCAAAGCCCTTCAAAATGACACAAAATCAAGGAGGAAAGATTGCTTAGAAATATTATAATGCTGCTCTAGTGAGAATATTGTCAAGCGGCATTAATTCTCATTAAAAGCTTAGCGTATTACGTGCGTTATTTTCCCTAAAAAAATTCTAGGAAATGAGACCGATTTGTATGATCCTGGTTTTATTAAATAGACTTAAGTCTAAACCGTCACTGCAGTTGTTTAGAAATAGATATGTAGCTTTCACAATTAAAGCATACATTTTTTTTGTGCTTATAATTTGCAGATGCGTACCTGGCTTTACTAAATCGTGTTAATTATTCGGATTTCGTTATTAATTCAGTGTGGGTAGAGTGAACAGCAACACCTGGTATCCTTTTGCGTTAAAGGTTGTAAACACGTAAGCAAGTATTTAGTTATACTAAATTGGTTCACAAAGTGTTTGCCAGTGTACTTATTTGCTATGAAAAGAGGCCAGTGATATTCACCTCTAATTGGTAATATCTCGCTGTAGAGAGAGAGAGAGAGAGAGAGAGAGAGAGAGAGAGAGAGAGAGAGAGAGTCGTAATTCTTTCTACATCTGACGAAAAGCTAAAATATTTACACCAGAAAAGGGATTAGCATGCAGTTGAAAGTTGATCACCGATGAATAACCTCAACCAGTCACCAACAAAATAAATGAAAAGAGAATGAAATGCGCATGCTCGCATATAAATGAGCCTTAGCAGATCCTCAGTGAACAAGACAATTCTCTAGCCTACAATAAACTTCAGAAGCAGAGGAGTAAAAGAGAATTGCGTCTTGAGTAATCTGTGTAAAAGAGGGAAGACACAGCAGTCAACAGACGTCATCCCAACTGAATGGATGCTCCGCTGGATGAATTAAATCTTAGAGAAGAATACTCTTGGTGGAAAAAATTGTTTACTGTGGCAAAAAAAAAAAAAAAAAAAGAAAGAAAGGTCTTAGCCTTGTTCTTCCAATTCTCATTTGACTTGGTCCTCTGAAGTCATATAGGGCTGTTTACCAGACGCCTGACGTGCGAGTTTCTCTGAAGATGGCTTAGCTTGATTAAGCTGTCTCGTCAGATCTGTAAAGCTAAGTCAGTTTTGATCAAAGGGGAAAATCC
>NC_087218.1:18411427-18413927 GCF_015104395.2 Macrobrachium nipponense | reverse complement strand
TCATTGCTATTAAACCGACGTTTCCCCGAAAACATAAATGGCACGCACGCTTCAAAATATTTTAATTCTGAAAATCTGATGCAGGCCATCATTTTGAAAGACATTGCAATATGGTATTAGTTTTCATCTGATAAACGTCATCCCCACATGATCATTAAAGGTTACAGAATCAGAGTTCCCGAACGAACTGCAGCTTCTTTGCATTAGTACAGTACCTTCGCATTAAAGTGTTATGTTACTGCTTACGTCATCCCTCTGCTTTAGTTTTTTTCTCTTGTTCGTAAGTGATGTCGATTCGTGTACATGAAACGTATTGTGTAACCTCACTGTCGAATAATAATAATAATAATAATCACTCATTGATGTCGCAATGCCAGAGTAGATGAGAAAGAAAGAAAAAAAATGGTTAAGTTGATATCAAGACCTGAAAATAGAACTAAGAAGGATATGCGATATGCAGTGGAAATTGTACCCATAATCATAAGGAAGGCACGATCCCATGGTCCCTGAAAAAGAACCTGGAAAAATTAGATGCTGAAGTAGCTGCAGGACTCGTGCAAGAGTAGTGTGCCCCTGGAAACAACGCAGAGTAAGAAAAGTGATGGACTCCTAAGGAGGCAGGATGCAGCCTGGAACCCCCCACACTATAAAAACCACCTAGTCGAATAGGATGACTTTGATAGACCAAAATAATAATGATAATGATAAATTTAAGCATTAAAAACCAATCTTATTCAGTTTAAAATCATTCTGTCTTCTTTTTCTTTTAGTCTGCCAAATAAAACATACTACAATTCGATTTTGTACAACATGATACATTATATACAAGTCTATTGACTATCTGGAGCAAGCAAATTTTGGATGAGTATTGACAACCCTTTTCAGCACACCAGGTTGCAGAAAATGCTTGAGTAGGTCAACTTCACTCAGGTTGCCTGTTGTGCTGTTCTTTGTAAGCTTTTTTTGCACAATAAATTGTTTTCTCTCTTTTAGTCTCACTTTTTGCAACCTGACAATAAACGTCATTGACAAAAACTGACAATCTTCCATGGCTACACGAGCGTGCAAAGAAGACGTGCCTCCCACAAGAAGAGAAGGAGATGAATGGAATTTGTCGCATTAGAGTACTCTCAAAAATGCTCTCAGAAAGAATGAGTTCGTCTCATAGATTGATGACGAAACGACCCAGCTCTGAAACTGTGAAATGCTTCAAGATATGCGTTTTCTGTTCGTGAAGAACGATGCATAATTTCCCGTTGGTTATAGTCGTGAACAGTTTTCTTGAGTATTTAAAGATAAATTTGCTATTTTAATTATATCAGTAATACGATAAGGCTGAAATTTCCAAAGGTTTCTAAGGGTAGGTTTTTGAATGTATAATATATATCTTTGATTTTTAATAAATTAATAATGAAAGTTTTGACAGCTTTCCAAAAATTCAACATTAGACTACCGTAGAAAATCTATCTTTAAGAATATCAGTATTATTATAAGTTTCATCTTTCGCAGCTATCTGAATTAATGTTAAAATTATTTTAGAACACTTATCTTTATTTTGGCTGACTGTTAAAGTTTTTAGAAAGTAGATTTCATAATATTTGAAAACTCACGCATATCAATTGTCACGAATATCAACAAAACCATTGATATGGTTCTATAAAACATTTTTTTTACTTTGTCTGAAATGTTTAACCCAGCGAATGTATGAAGAAGAAATCTCAAAATATTGCCAAACATTTCTCTTTACTTTCGTACAAAATACAAACAAATCCAGTTTCTCGTGCCTCCAAAGGTCTGAAAATACAGATTTTTAAAATACGTCATTATCACTTCCTGCTGTACACCAAATAACTCTTTTTGAAACGAAAAGATTTGGAGTCGTAAAGATTCTATGCGGAATCATTTACTGTCAGAGCGAAGGCGAATTCGAGCAAATGTTTTAGATTTCTGTAAAAGAAAACTATTGAAATGGCTATTTGTCTGTCCGTCCACACTGTTTCTGTCCGCCATCAGAAACTGCTGAGGCTAGAGGGCTGCAAATTGTTATCTTGATCATCCACCCTCCAACTATCAAACATACCAATTGCAGCCCTGTTGCCTCAGTAGTTTTTCTTTTATTTAAGGTTAAAGTTAACCATGATCGTGCGTCTGGCACCGCTATGGGTGATAACAACACATCCCACCACCGGAGTGAGACTGAAATTTCATGGGCCGTGGCTGAAAGCTTCATACAGCATTATACGCTGTACAGAAAACTCGATTAGGTAAAGAAACTTCGGCGTATTTTTTACTTGATTATCTTGACATGTTTGTACAAGGGTTCTTGATTTTCCCTTTCAACTGTAAGTTGCAAAGATGGAAGAAGAAGGAGACAGAGAAATTAAATATAAAAGAGAAAAGATCTTAGAAGAAGGAAAACGAGGTAGAGAAATTGTATATAAAAAAGACAAGATCTTAGAAGAAGAAGAAAAAAGAGATAGAGTAATAAGATGTAAAAAAG
>NC_087218.1:18403927-18408927 GCF_015104395.2 Macrobrachium nipponense | reverse complement strand
TGCCACAGAAGACGACAGGGAGGATGAAGTATCAAACAACGACACACAAAGAAACATCGACGAAGTAAACAGACAGGACGGAATGGGTAGAAAAGATTAGACAATGGATGGAGCCAGATACAGAGAGAACAAAGATCCCCTCCATGAAAGCCTTACAACACCAAGAAATTAAGGGAGAAAACAAGTGAGGTCAATGAAATAATGGGCCTAATACACACCACCAGTATCACAGAAACAAATAACTTGACATATGCAGGAGCAAGATTAGTAGCAGAACTGATGGGGATTCGAACACCAACACCACCGTCACAACCAACCCAACAGAAACCAAAACAGCAACCTCCTTGGAAAAGGCGCCTGGAAAAGCAAATCATGGTGATGAAGATCTGACTTGAGTAAACTGAAAGAGATGGCAGAAAAAAGGCTAAGAAGCAAGAAACAAGGAGGAACTCAACGAGAAATACAAAGTACAAGAGAGGGGACTAAACAACACAATAGAAATGTAAAACAGAGGCTTAAGCAAAGTACACAAGATCCAACGGTACATGGAACAGGAATAAGGGATACACCAGAACAAAACTATTCGGAACCAACCAGAAAAGACTATACAGCCAAACCTAAGAAGGGGAAGGACAACCACCCAGAAATTCCTGAAGCCGAACCAAGTAAGAGACTCTGGGAAAACATATGGAGCAATCCGGTATCACACAACAAACATGCAAACATGGCTCCAGGAAAGTCAAGGAAGAAGAAACAGGGAGAATAAACAAAGATTCACTGACATCACGACAGACACAGTCAGACACCAACTAAAGAAAATGCAAACTGGAAAGCCCCAGGTCCCGATGAAGTCCATGGATACTGGCTCAAAAACTTCAAGGCCCTACACCCACGAATAGCAGAACAACTCCAGCATTGTATCTCAAATCACCAAGCACCCAAATGGATGACCACAGGAAGAACATCCTTAGTACAAAAAGACAAGAGTAAGGGAAAATATAAGCCAGTAATTCTACAGGCTATCACTGCCTACCAATAATGTGGAAGTTACTAACAGGTATCATCAGTGGAAAGGCTATACAACTACCTAGAGGAGACAAACACCATCCCCTACCAACAGAAAGGCTGCAGAAAGAAGTGTAGGGGCACAAAAGACCAGCTCCTGATAGACAAAATGGTAATGAAGAACAGTAGGAGAAGGAAAACCAACCTAAGCATGGCATGGATAGACTATAAGAAAGCTTCGACATGATACCACACACATGGCTAATAGAATGCCTGAAAATATATGGGGCAGAGGAAAATACCATCAGCTTCCTCAAAAATACAATGCGCAACTGGAATACAATACTTACAAGCTCTGGAATAAGACTAGCAGAGGTTAATATCAGGAGAGGGATCTTCCAGGGCGACTCACTGTCCCACTACTCTTCGTAGTAGCCATGATTCCCATGACAAAAGTACTACAGAAGATGGATGCCGGGTACCAACTCAAGAAAAGAGGCAACAAAATCAACCATCTGATGTTCATGGACGACATCAAGCTGTATGGTAAGAGCATCAAGGAAATAGATACCCTAATCCAGACTGTAAGGATTGTATCTGGGGACATCAGGATGGAGTTTGGAATAGAAAAATGCGCTTAGTCAACATACAAAAAGGCAAAAGTAACGAGAACTGAAGGGATAAAGCTACCAGAGTGGGAGCAACATCAAACACATAGATGAGACAGGATACAAATACCTGGGAATAATGGAAGGAGGAGATATAAAACACCAAGAGATGAAGGACACGATCAGGAAAGAATATATGCAGAGACTCAAGGCGATAGTCAAGTCAAACTCAACGCCGGAAATATGATAAAAGCCATAAACACATGGGCAGTGCCAGTAATCAGATACAGCGCAGGAATAGTGGAATGGACGAAGGCAGAAACTCCGCAGCATAGATCAGAAAACGAGGAAACAAATGACATACACAAAGCACTACACCCAAGAGCAAATACGGACAGACTATACATAACACGAAAGGAAGGAGGGAGAGGACTTACTAAGTATAGAGGACTGCGTCCACATCGAAACAGAGCACTGGGGTGCAATATCTGAAAACCAGTGAAGACGAGTGGCTAAAGAGTGCTGGGAAGAAGGACTAATAAAAGTAGACGAAGACCCACAAATATACAGAGAACAGGAAGAAAGTACCAGAAACAGAACAGAGGACTGTCACAACAAACCAATGCACGGACAATACAATGACAGACTAAAGAACTAGCCAGCGATGACAATTGGCAATGGCTACAGAGGGGAGAGCTAAAGAAGGAAACTGAAGGAAATGATAACGCGGCACAAGATCAGGCCCTAAGAACCAGATATGTTCAAAGTACGATAGACGGAAATAACATCTCTCCCATATGTAGGAAGTGCCCACATACGAAAAATGAAACCATAAACCACATAGCAAGTGAATGCCCGGCACTTGCACAGAACCAGTACAAAAAGAGGCATGATTCAGTGGCAAAAGCCCTCCACTGGAGCCTGTGCAAGAAACATCAGCTACCTTGCAGTTAATAAGTGGTACGAGCACCAACCTGAAGGAGTGATAGAAAACGATCAGGCAAAGATCCTCTGGGACTATGGTATCAGAACGGATAGGGTGATACGTGCAAAACAGACCAGACGTGACGTTGATTGACAAAGTCAAGAAGAAAGTATCACTCATTGATGTCGCAATACCATGGGACACCAGAGTTGAAGAGAAAGAGAGGGAAAAAATGGATAAGTATCAAGATCTGAAAATAGAAATAAGAAGGATATGGGATATGCCAGTGGAAATCGTACCCATAATCATAGGAGCACTATGTACGATCCCAAGATCCCTGAAAAGGAATCTAGAAAAACTAGAGGCTGAAGTAGCTCCAGGATCATGCAGAAGAGTGTGATCCTAGAAACGGCACACATAGTAAGAAAAGTGATGGACTCCTAAGGAGGTCAGGATGCAACCCGGAACCCCACACTATAAATACCACCCAGTCGAATTGGAGGACTGTGATAGAGCAAAAAAAAAAAAAAAAAAAAAAAAAAAACGAATAATAATAATAATAATAATAATAATAATAATAATAATAATAATAATAATATAATAATAATAGTTCTTGTTTGTTAATTAAGAAAAATTCACAATTCCGTGAAAACAATTGTTTAAAAAAAAAAATATCCACAACTTATATATAAAAAATATATTTGTATGTAAAATTAAAAAACAAAGACTTTCGAACACTTGAACGGTGTTCCTCATCAGTGTGACGTGTAACGTCACATGATGAGGAACACCGTTCAAGTGTTCGAAAGTCTTTGTTTTTTAATTTTACATACAAATATATTTTTATATATAAGTGGATATTTTTTAAACAATAGTTCTTGTATTTGTGTATTCGTGTGAATTGAAGGTTTATATGTCTCATCGATCTTTGTCGAGACATTTCGTGTCAGACAATTTAATCTGTATATTGTTAATTTATGTAACTACATTTGACCACCGTGTCTGCGAGGAATTAATCTTCACATCTCCATTCACAAACCTGCTCTTTTCATTCATGAGCATATTCGTAAATGTCTTCATTTATTATAAGTCGGCTCAATGAAGCTACGTAACTCAGAAACTTGACACCGAGTTCAGTGTAGATTTCTCAGCAACCACTAACAATACTTAATACCAGTTCGGTGTACAGCAAGTCTTCCACTGTTTCGCCTGTCAATTAAACTGCTATCGCCTCTCAAGTGACGTCACTTTGTCCTACGCTACCTGCCCTAATTTCTGACTGTATGGACATGGCTGTCCCATTCCCCAATTAGCTCTGTGGGGAGGAATGAATTATAAGAGAAGGGATTCATGAGGTTTGAAGATTCTCGTAAAGATGGAGGCCATTACTTGATGCGCTCGGTAAATTTAGCCGCCATTATCTAAGGCATCATATTAAACGTAATGAGGAGTATTGGTTACAGGGACATCCGCCGGAGAGCGCACACAGACACACACATGCATATATATATATATATATATATATATATATATATATATATATATATATATATATATATATATATATATATATATGTGTGTGTGTGTGTGTGTATGTATGTATATATATAGGCATGCATGTATACGCACACGACACACATGTATGTGTATATATAAATATATATAAACACTCATATATACTATATACATACATACATATTTGTATTATATATATACATATATATATATATATATATATATATATATATATATATATATACATATATATATATATATTAATATGTATATGCATGTATGTACGTATATAATATGTGTATATATACTCACATGTATAAATGTGTACATGGTATATACTATATCAAATATTTCAAGATAAACATTTAAGATATATATTCCTTAGGCTTAGAGTCTCATGCTTATTAAACCCAGCGAGATTTACTGATCCAAATTCCCACAAACTGCTAAAGTTTCCAGCACTGAGGGACTTTACGTAAATCCATAATTCTCCTTCTGGCGAATCCGATCCCTTAGGAGCTGCGACACAACGCCATTCCATTGCTCCTCTTCTTGTTTTCGCTTTTATCTCTCAATTGAAGGGAATTGGATTATAACCAATAAGAAAGAGAGCAGAGAAAATAACACGTTTTTAAGTCTTGAAGTGCTTGATAAAATGACATCCTGAATTAGATGGTTTCTCTTGAGGTTCTGTGTGGTTTATTTAAATCTTATTTTCCGTAGTTTCCTCGTGCACAGGCGGCGCAGTCAAAATTATTGTGGCAATTAAGAATTGTTCTCTGAAATTAAGTTTTTAGATGGGAAAATAATTTACACAACCAGCAATATCATTTATATTTGGTGTATGTGATGTGTGTGTGTTCGAGAATCGAGAATTTGACTGGGTCCGATTAATTCTGCAGCACACACACACACACACACACACTATATATATATATATATATATA
>NC_087218.1:18396427-18401427 GCF_015104395.2 Macrobrachium nipponense | reverse complement strand
GGATTCGAACTTGGCAGCCGAGCGCGAAAACCACTCGTCCAGCGAGGAACTCTATCGCATTACACTGTAACACTTGCCAGTGCCTTGTCTTTACAGTTACGAAACTACAACACTTAACATTTCAGTGTCGACAGTAGCTATAGTAGATTCACATCAGCAGTGCATCTAATATCTAAGTTAGTCCTTTACGACGCTCCTGGTTGGCTGCTGATAAGCCAAACACAGGGCTGGAAACTGTCAGTCTCTCTCGAGAGTTCACATAGGCAAAATGTATGTATGTTCCACCTTTCCTGATCGATACGTCTTTCAAAAGTATCTTCAGGAGAGGTGGAACATGCATCCTACCTATGTGAACTCTAGAGAGAGACTGAAAGTTTTCCTGTGATTGGCTTATCAACAGCCAATCAGGAGCGTCTTAAGGGACTGGCTTAGACATCAGATGCATGGGTGATGTGAATCTTCTATAGGACTGGATGTTAGCTTATTGGTTGATTGATTTATTTATTAAATTATTTATTATTTTATCTATTTATTTATTTATCTATCTACTTATTTATTTCTTAGCTGATCAAGGGCTATTACCAATTGTTCTCTGAAAATGTGTATACAATGTGAATTTGATGATGGCAATGAACTATAAAGGTATTTGGAGTTATATATATATATATATATATATATATATATATATATAATATATATATATATATATATATATATACAGAGAGAGAGAGAGAGAGAGAGAAGTGGTGGTAGTAGCAGTAGTAGTTTTTACAGCATTACTATACTCTGTTTTTTTTTCATCTGTCCATTCGCCTGTGGTGTTTTTGTATGGTAACACTGCGTCCCGGGCTTTAGATAGTTACGATATTTGTAGGTTTTAGGTAAATAAAAGGATATCTGGGGTACATTTGCAACTGAAAAGTGTTTAATAATTTACTGAATGCAAATTACACCGTTAATATTCGAAATATGATATTATTATAATCGTTGAATGTAAGCCGAATGTAACTATCTAAAGCCCAGGACGCAGTGTTACCATACAAAAACACCACAGGGCGGATGGACAGATGAAAAAAAACAGAGTATAGTAGCTGTACTGATGTTTGAAACGATTAATCAGTCATATCTATAAAAATGGGTGTTAGGGAGAATCAGCCAACCGAAGTAAAGAATGATAGAGAATTGTGAATAATTACAATCAGTTACCCCATAATCATTCATTCATTTTTCTGTACAAATGTATTCATCTTTATGCCCATCCAAATGCTTGTATTAAACTCCCACACAAAACTTGTCGACATATTCTGTATAGTTAGTTCTCATTTATTTGTATACTTGAGTTTCTACGAATATTTTTTGTATTTTGTGTACACAAACATATACACCTACACACAACTTCCTTGAGTATGTGCATGTATACATACTCAGAACTAAACTCTGAACTAAATAAAAAATATCATGATTATTCATTATCGTCGACTGGCAGTCTTTTTCAGTGATGCCACTGGACCTCGTTTTATTCCCGTACCCTCACACGGCATCAGTGACCCTGGTAATTGTAACGCTAGATAAGCTGTGGTCAGTTAATCAATCAAGAACGTCCTCACGCATTTGTATTTATCCCATCTAACGTTACTCCTTTTTTTCGATTATTACTTCATATACCAAAGTATTATTAATATTATAATATTATTGCGAACAAGGAAAATTATTAACATCATCAGCAAGGTTCCAGTGAGCTAAATTTGTATATGGTAATTAAATTCTATACAAGACAAAATGATAGAAAGGAAATGTCTTAACGTAACCATGCATTATTAAAATTCTATTATTTCTGTACTTGCAATTAAATTTGTAATGTCCTTCAAATGATTTTGTCATATCCCATTTCTTCATTCAGTCTATCGCGCATCATTTCCTGGAAGCTCTTAGATTCGAGGTCAAGGACCTTGACCCTATTTCAGAACCGATTGCGTTCATGAATAATAATAATAATAAATAATAATAATAATCAAGCTTATTTCAGTCACAATAATAATCAAGCTAATCAATATAAAAAATCAAGGTAGTTTCAATAATAATAACAACAGTCTGACGACAATCGGATGGACATTTCTAAAGATAAAAAAAGAAAGAGAATGTGAGGACACTGTTCGGTTTTCCCTTTTGGAATTCTCGAAGGTTCACATGATCCGCTGCAGCCGATGTTTGCTCTCTTGATTGATGGGAAGGAAGCGCACGACAACGGAAATAGTAGGGATGATTTCGATCACAAGCGATACAGCAGCAAATAGCCCGGAACAAATGTGAGGGGAAATGGCGAAATATCGGGATGAATCAGTAAAAGGGTAACGCACTTTCATTTCGGAAAAGGACGAATGATTCGGAAGCGTTTGGAGAAAGGAGGAGAGGGGAGACTGGAAAATTCATGGATCACTGGTAAACCGAGCGATGAGACAGAGGTGAGTGGCGTAGTGGGTTAGAGATCAGACGAGGTACTGTGGCTGTTTTCTACACAATGGCTTCTTCCACAATTCAGCCTCCTACTGTAGAGTATAAAGGCACACACGTGCGTATACACACACACACGCACACACACACACACACATATTATATATATATATATATATATATATATATATATATATATATATACGTAAATATTGTATATATTTTTTATTTATATATATGATATATTTATATTTTAAATATATATGTATCTATATATAAATTATAGTATAGGGGTATATATATATATATATATATATATATATACACATATATATGTGTGTGTGTGTGTTTAAACCTAATATAAGAGAAAAAAAAACATGAAAGAGAGAGAGAGAGAGAGAGAGAGAGAGAGAAGAGAGGGGGAGAGGAGAAGAGAGGGACGAGAGAGAGAGAGAGAGAGAGAGAGAGAGAGAGAGAGAGAGTATATAAAACCAACGATGAATTGAAAGGAAAAGGGGAGAAAAGGAAATAGTGGGAGTTAATATTTGTTGAAGATAGAAATAGAGACAGATAAGACAACAAGACATCTAAAGAAACTACTTATGAATCCACTCATGGGAATGGAACAGATATGCAGTCGCGTTTTACTGCAGCCTAAACAGGAATATCAAATTAACTGCGTCGACAGGAGGAGTTCGCGCCGTCCTAAACAGTCACCCGGTCTAACTACTCATATCTGACGGGCTGTAATCCATTTAGCACCTATACAGTGTCCCCAAGTCCCTCCCTCATTAGCGAATGCCCAGATTTGATTAGAGGGCATAGATCCGGAATCACCACAGATTTGGTTTAGTGCCCGGCAGAACTTAGTTACTATATGGTTATGCATCTTATGTTATTATTATTATTATTATTATTATTATTATTATTATTATTATTATTATTATTATCGAAGATAAACCCTATTTGAAACAAACCCACAGGAGCCACTGACTTGAAATTCAAGCTTCCAAAGAATATGGTGCTCATTAGGAAGAAGTAAGAGGAAGTAAAGGGAAAGACAGAAAAGAAAGAGACCTCACTTATTGAAAAAGAAAAAATAGATGAATAGATAAATATATAAAAATGACGTGAAATGTGAGGCGAAGAGTATGAGGGGTTGTAATGTTGCTATTAATCTGATGATGTGGGGGGTTATATCGTTAATGCTCTTGGTATTATGCTCCTCCGCGCTTTGAAGGCCTTGGAATCTGGGAACGTGATTGGGAATGAAAGTTTCAAAGCTCCACTCATGTCACGCCGGAATCCCCCCACGCAACAAACAAGAAGAAATTATAATCCGGTCCAGAAAATCATCTGAACGGAATTCTACCCTTTCATTTTTTCATATTTAAATATTTCTTATTCCACGACAGTAGAATGTCATCTTCTTTTGATTGCGAATCAGAAATAGTCATCAACAGGTAAATTCATCTCCAAGGGAACATGATTCTCTTCATTTGATATTGTAACTCTTCACTCTATTCTCGTGATTTATCTAATTATAGTGATTCTGCATATTGTAATCTGGTTTAATTCATGTAAGAGGTTAAATTTTGGCACGTACATCAATGTAGTTTGCTTTCTACAAGTAAGAAAAATTGGGGCGTCTGTTAAAAATTAATCGAGAAAGATCGAAACATTTAAAGCTACTGACACGAATGCTTTTTATTCATAGTTTTTAAAATTTACCTTATGTTGGCTTCAATTTGTGCTAATTTGATATTTTTCTTTGCGCTGCTTTCGTTAAATATAGTCTTTTGCTCGTTCGCAACGTGAAAAATTAGTTTCATTTGTGTCAAAACTGATTATGCAATATGAAGTATCTAAAACCCTTTCCATTATGAAAGAATATTTATATAATTATAAGTAGTTAAATGACCGAAGCATTTGTATTTCAAAGCCACCCCCTTTTTTCATTTGTCAAGATTTTCTTTCGAATAACATGGTTGTTTACTGTTTCCTAAATAAGTCTTTTAATGTCGACTTCATCTTGCTTTTGCAATTTCATCTTTTGTTACAAAGTTATTAGATTTGTGGGCGTTCATATCCGTTCGTTTTTGTCGTTTTTCTTGCTATAGAGAAAATAGGAAAATTCCAGCATCAATATTTATTTCTAGCCAGATTTATCGTTTCATATCTAAAAACCTTAAAGAAAAAAAAGGACGCATTTCTTCACTCATATAAACAAGATCATGGAAATATCCCTCTACAGACATATTTCATTCTGAGTCTAAGCGTGATAAGTGTAAATTGTTTGACAGGTTTTCTACCTATCGAAAATATATATGCAGATAAGGCTAAAACAATCTTTCGCGGGTGTCATATAAAGAGGAATTGAATGGAACCGTTTATTTTATCTTTCAGACAGATTTGTATATCATTGTATTGAATATTGAAACTGATTTATGGACAAGTCTTTCCTCCAACATGTGGTACTTTGAAATTTTTTAAACAAGTTGTGATTAAAGGTATCTTGTCTAGAAATTGACCAGAAATTTTAAGATAAC
>NC_087218.1:18368927-18391427 GCF_015104395.2 Macrobrachium nipponense | reverse complement strand
ATGCATTATGCAGAGGGCTACGATGATATCAGGAACGAGTCTAAACTATATCGGTCTAAACACGTCAACGGCAACTGAGGCTTTTTCGTCGTTCTTTTCGTTTTACGACTGAAAATGCAATAGTAGATTCACGTCAACCTTGCTTTTGATGTCTAGGTCCGTCCCTTACGACGCTCCTCATTGGCTGTTGATAAGCCAATCGCAGGGCTGGAAACTCTCAGTCTCTCGAGAGTTCACATGGGCAGGATGTATGTTCCACCTCTCCTGAGGGTTACGTTTTTCCAACGTATCCCTTAGGAGAGGTGTAACATGCATCCTGCCCATGTGGACTCGAGAGAGACTGAAAGTTTCCAGCCCTGTGATTGGCTTATCAACAGTCAATCAGAAGCGTCGTAAGGGACGGGTCTAGACATCAAATGCACGGTTGATGTGAATCTACTATAATATGCGAGTCATCATCCTGAAATACATGATTTAATGAAAGGAATGGTCTTAATGAAAGCAATGAAAGACAATGAACCTTATCCTTGTCATATTTTTTTTTCAAGTTTCTCTTACGAAACAATTTTTGTGTAAATGTTGCAAAGCGTTTCGTTCAGTACGAGGGCTGTTCATTGTGCAACATATAATACTGCTAGAATTTATTTCTCTCAAATTAATTGAATAAGAAGTTTACAGGCACAATTAGGTTACATCTAACATTAAATGGATTCTGTAATAAACAGAATTTTTTTAACACATTTTTTCTGCTTAGCGTAAGAAAAAATATGCTTGTTTTTAAAGGCCACGACAACCAACAAAATTCTCTTCTCGTTACACCAACTGACACATCGAGTCAACTCGCAACCACTTGAAGTATAAGATCACCTAAGAGCATGAAAATGACTAATTTATGCGATTTCTTTTTCCGTTACTTTTTTTTTCTTTCTTGATAAAGAAAGATTTTATAGAAAGAAGAGACCTTAGGGTTAGTGTTATCAGTGCACCTCATGCGGTGCACTGTAGGCATTACTTAAGATTCTTTGCAGCGTCCCTCTGGCCCCCAGCTACAACGCATTTCATTCCTTTTACTGTAACTCTGTTCATATTCTGCCTTTTCCATCTTACTTTTCACCGTTTTGTAACAATTACGTTAAAGTGCAACTGCAAGGATTTCCTTCCATTACACATTTAAAACGTTTTTACTCTCAATTTCCCTTTCAACGCTAAATGACCTCATAGATCCCCGCGCTCGTCCTTTGGCCCAAATTTCACACACGAATTCAGACAAGCAGTAACGGACTAATTAGACCTATGTACTGGTTCACTGTGTCAAAATCAAAATTATCTTATTCTGGTATGAGGGCCTTTTGTTCCTGCAGCGCCTCAGCGGCGTGGTTGGTAGCATCCCACCTCGCTGGTCGCGGGTTCGATTCTCGACCATTCCATTAAGGAGTGAGAGATATGTATTTCTGGTGATAGAAGTTCACTCTCGACGTGGTTCGGAAGTCACGTAAAGCCGTTGGTCCCGTTGCTGAATAACCACTGGTTCCATGCAACGTAAAAGCACCATACAAACAAACAAACAAACTTTTTGTTCCTGCAAAGAATCACGAAGTCTAATTGAGACATAGAGGTCGGTCGGGCTAGACCCTGAAGCCAATATTTATATCCCAGGAGCGGGAAAAGCAGAGGCTGGAAGACTTCCGAGCATTGCTGGTGTCTTTAGAGTAAATGTCAGACGAAAATAGATTATATCTTTGAAACCTTTCGAAGTGACGGTCTTTTTGTTTTATTTATTTTTTTTTCATTCTTTTATTTTTATCGATGATGTTATTCAAGCAAAGCTGGTTATTTGACAGCGTGTTGAGGTTTCCATGAATTTTTTCATCGAAATATTCTGCTACCGGGAATTCTATTCTATTAATAACCCGTATACTGGGTTTTAACTTCTTTTGTGCAAAATCCTTTATGTATATTTATATACATTAATATATATATATATATATATATATATATATATATATATATATGTAATATATGTATATATATATTAATATATGTATTATATATATATATATATATATATATATATATATATATACTTACATACTTACTTTACTTTACTCTATCTTCCCGCCATTGGCCAGTGGCATAAGGCTGATACAGTTCCTCTCCATCTGTCTCTATCCTGAGCCACTTCCCTCGCTTCCTCTAGGTTCTGGATTTCATCCTCAAGATCTCTGACAATTATGTCTATCCACCTCGTTTTTGGCCTAAACAGTGGTCTTCTTCCTATTTGTACTGCTCTCAGTGCTCTCCTGGGGTCTCCATTCCCCTCCATATTCTCAACATGTCCAAACCATTTCAGCCTTCCCCTCTTCAGCCTGAAACTGACTGACATTTGCCTTAATCTTATCCTGATGTCTTCATTCGTAACAAAATCGTCCCATTTAATGCCAAGTATCCTCCACAGCAGCTCCATCTCAAAAGAACCCAACCTTCTCTCCTCTGTACTGGTCAGTGCCCAGGTGGACGAACCATACAGCAGGACTGGCAGTACTACTGCGTTAAATATTCTCATCTTAGTTTTCAAGCTGATTTCCTGCCTCGACCACACGTTTCTTCACAGAACTTCAAAAGCTCTTGCTGCTCCTATTCTTCTTTGTATATCCTCAATTTGCCTCCCGTCTGCTGTTACCACACTTCACAAGTATACAAACTTCTCAACTTGCTTGAGTTCCTGTCCTCTGATTGACATATCTTCCATGTGCACCCAACCGTCATCCCTACTCACAACCATTATGCTTAAGCCAAAATTCTGTCTCTGTCTCCATCCTCATTAACATACCTACCAGCATCAGCCACGTATCAGCAACCAATGCAACATCATTAGCAAAGTCCAAATCCTTAAAAACTTCTTCACCAATACTAGCCTCTCTGTTTTCATTCTCCATATATATATGTGTGTGTGTGTGTGTGTGTATATATATATATATATATATATATATATATATATATATATATATATATATATATATACACATATACATATACAAACACACAATGAGTTCTTGAACTCCTAGCTTTTGTACTGATTATGTATGTATGTCTGTGTATGGATGCATGTCCTTTAAAACTTTCATTTGCATACATATATGTGAATATTCACCCTATCGATTGCATGCGAATACGGGTCTCTCTCTCTCTGGTTTTTTTTACTTTTTTAACCGGACAAGGAATAAATAATTTCTATGAAAAAGGATTTTTTTTCATCCTAAAATTTCACCTCAATAACCAAGCAGGGATTATTTTCATCCTAAAAACTCACTTGAGTAACCAAACAGGTTTTTACAGCCTTAGAGTTCACTTATGTAACCAAACAAGGATTTTTTCCATCCTAAAAGTTCACTTAGATAACCAAACAGGGATTATTCTCATCCTAAAATGTCACTTAGAAAACCAAACAGCAATTATCTTCATCATAAAAGCTCACTTAGATAAATAGACATGGTTTTTTATTTTTATCCTAAACGTTCACTTAGATAAACAGACAGGGATTAATTTTATCCTAAAAGTTCTCTTAGAAAACCAAACAGCGATTATTTTCATCCTAAAAGTTCACTTAGATAACCAAACAGGGATTATTTTGTATCCTAAAAGTTCACTTAAATAACCAAACGGATTTTTTTACCCTAAAAGTTTCCTCACTAACCAAAGAAGGTTTTTCCATCCTAAAAGTTCACTTAAATAACCAAACAGGGATTTTCTTTATCATAAATGTTCACTTAAGTAACCAAATAGGTATTTTTTAATCCTAAAAGTTCACTTAAATAAACAAAAGGATTTTTTCATCCTAAAAGTTCACTTAAATAACCAAACGATTTTTTTATCCCTACAAGTTTTCTTAAATGACCAATCAAGGGTGTTTTTCTTCCTAAAGATTCCCTTAAATAACCGAACGGTTTTTTTATCCTAAATGTTTCCTTAGGTAACTAAACGGATTTTTATCCTAAAAGTTTCCTTAAATAACCAATCAGGGGTGTTTTTTCCCTAAAAGTATCCTTAAATAACCAAGCGATTTTTTTATACTAAAAGTTTCCTTAAATAACCAAACGGGGATATTTTTATCCTAAAAGTTTTCGGAAATCACCAAACTAAAAACACGAGAAGCACTTATCTTATATCTCTTCTCTCGCTCCTTTTTATGCACCGTATCTGTCAATCTCGAAAATCCTTAAAAATATTTGACTGTTTGAGTTTCGGGATATTTTTAGTGTGTCGATTTTATCTTTTTTTTTCTGCCCTTGTGATGGGGCGGCTCTCTCTCTCTCTCTCTCTCTCTCTCTCTCTCTCTCTCTCTCTCTCTCTCTATATATATATATATATATATATATATATATATATATATAAATGAGTTCTCAAGCATTTTTGTATATATATATATATATTATATATATATATATTTGTATACATATATGTGTCTGTGTGCGTGCGAGCATATATATATATATATATATATTAAGATATATATATATATATATATGTATATATATATATAGAGAAGGAGAGGATGGAGAAGAGGAAGATGAGAGAGA
This sequence comes from Macrobrachium nipponense, assembly GCF_015104395.2. Classification (NCBI taxonomy): domain Eukaryota; kingdom Metazoa; phylum Arthropoda; class Malacostraca; order Decapoda; family Palaemonidae; genus Macrobrachium; species Macrobrachium nipponense. Next base: position 18,386,850 of record NC_087218.1, on the reverse strand, counting down.
GAGCGAGTAGCGAGAGAGAGCAGAGAGAGAGACGAGAGAGAGAGACGAGGAGAGAGAGAGAGAGATATCTTTGCTTAAAATACATTACAGAATTATTATAAATTTAGGAAAAATGACAGCATAACTGTACCACTACGCATTGGAAACTTATCAAAAATAGCAAAAAAATAAAATGATTGCAATATGAAACCGTAGAACTATATTTTATGAACTCAAAAAATTCAAGCAAAGGGGGGGGGGGGATTACAAAAAGTTAATTTGGAAAACTGGCATCTTAACAGAAATAAAGCTCATTTGTCCCCATTTTTTTTATTTTATTACAGAACCGAGAAGGGGAGACACCGAAATGTCATAATGAAGGTTCCCTTTTTCATTTTTTTTAACCCCTCAGCAGAAAATACAGAAATATTAATAATAAGAGATCAGCGGCACATGCTTACGAAGAACAAGCAATTTTCATCCTTTTGCCATCTTACGCTGCAGCGATTTTTTTATCTCCTTAAATATGCAGATATGCACCCTCAACATCCACTTGTTGCGTTTGGAGGCAAGGAGGTCTTCTTATAAAACTTGAAATTTCACGAAAATAAACCTATTCAGTCCATACAATGTATATTACACACACACACACACACATATATTGTATATGCATATTTGTATATATATGTATATGTATTTTTGTCAATATATTTATGAATGTTAGTACACCCCTGCCCACTAACAAAAAAGCAGAAAATACATGGAAAGTCAAAACTACTTCATCGTTAGAGGAAGATGGAACTTTCCAGTGCCATAAAGCACCGTCTTGTTCTTCGTCTTTTACTATTATTATTATTATTATTATTATTCTTATTATTATTATTATTATTATTATTATTGTTCCTAAGAAATATCATAAACTAAAAAACAGTAAGAACTGATTAAAGAAAATGAGTACTAAAATCTAACGTATAAAATCACTGAGAAGACATAATATACACGATATTGAATTCTTTGGAAAGGAATAAAGTGAGGAAACCTATTGCCATTTTTAAAAATTTCTTATCAAGGTAACTTTAATCCAAAATTATTTTGGTCTTATTATCTCGAAAGTTTTGAGTGCATTAGGTTTGGTAGTGTATCCAGTATCATAAAAATTGCTCTCTCTCTCTCTCTCGTCTCTCTCTCTCTCTCTCTCTCTCTCTCTCTCTCTCTCTCTCTCTCTCCGTTTGTGTATCCAGTTGTAAATATATGAAGGGGCAGTAAGCCATCTCTTTACATTTGTAAAATAAATATGTATGAGGAATACATATGTAAAAGGCGTAAGAAGCCGTAAAATATGTGAGATTTCTATGAATTGTACGAAAATTGACATTCAAGACATGGCTCTTAGTTTGTGTATATATATATTAATTATATATATATATATATATATATATATATATATATATATATATATATAATTATATATATATATATTTATATATATATATATGTGTAATATATAATATATACAATAAATGATAAAAAAAACTTTAGGTAAGGAAAAAGGCTGAATGGAAATTAGAGTTTAATACTACACGATCAGTTATTCACAGTACCTCTGTCTTATAACAAAAGGTCTTTTTTTCTATGCGTTAGTTCTAAGCGACTTGAGTGTTTTCTGAATTCCAGTGAGGAATTCAACACTTCTGGACTCCAAGCCAGTTCTCATTCCACATAGGAAACCAAAGGAAATTACCGACTACTCGGAGTAATAATCACAAAATTACGGCTAAGAACTATATGCAGAACGCATAATTTATATATTTTTTAAATTTTTTGTAATGAACTTAAACGTTAAACCTGCAGGTTAAGGTGTAGCGAATCTAATAGACCTGACTTTCTAACAGGGTAACTTAGTTTCATTAGAGATTAATTGAGAACAGTAAAAAAGATGGCAAATCAATGTAGAGGACACACAAACAGCCATGTATTAAATGAAACATACAATACCATCATTCGGGGAATAAAATTGCGGAACAGGCGCAGCATAATTGATGTGTCATGAAATTTTAAATTCCTTGCAAATATCAAGATTCCGCTATTAAGCTCTCTCTGTCTAACACGCGCGCACACATCACGTCCCCATGAATAAAGATGTATGCAAAGCATGTTGATGCATGAGCAAGCAAAAATAACGGGTATGTGTACGCCAGTGAGTGTGATATATACATACACGCTCATATGTATATGTATAGCGATATGTATAAATATGCGTATAATATATACATATGCATATATGTACACATATGTGTATTTGTATTTGTGGAAGCGATTTAAGCAGGTTCGTACTTCAGCTGAAATGAGCACAATATTTAGTTCCTGGGAGTCGATCAACTGTGGAGAATCGCAGCAAGGGTAGAAAAGAAATAAACTTAATAATCAGTATATTTACATGTTTGTGTATATATATGTATGCGTGTGTATATATATATATATATATATATATATATATATATATATATTATATTGTGTATATATATATTTTTAACGATTTTTTAACCATTTTGTGTTCATCAACAAATATGGAAGCAAAAAAACAACAATACCAAGCTTATCGGATATTGGTGAATAACTATTATCTTTTTGCAACGTCCATCTCATGAAACATCGTGTGGAAAATAAATGGAGGTTTTCCCGGATGTACTGAACTTGCATTTATAATGCACCATCTTATTCTTATGAGGGAAAACCTAGGAATTTTATATATACTATACATATATATAAATATAGTATATATATATTATATATATAGATATATATATATATATATATATATATATATATATATAATTGTATTCGTAAAAAAATGCAGATTTCGTTGAATTCTATTGCTTTTTGGGTAAATGATCTATTTCTCATTAGCTTGTAAATAATTTCTTAATTTTCAACGAAATCTGCACACGAGAAAAACTTCCCCAGAAGCATTAATAGCATATTTGTCTGTACTATATGCAGTGTAAATACACACATATATAAATATTATATGTATATAATAGATATACATACATATGCTTAAAGTATATTGACATACATACCCACATACACACACATATGTGTGTATATATATATATATATATATATATATATATATATACTTTATAATAATATTTATATATTATATATATACATATATATATATATATATATATATTATATTATATATATATATATAATATATATAATCAAAGGCCAGAGAACATATATTAATATATCAAGACTTGAGAATATAATAACTGACCTTGAGAAGGAGTCCATGCTTCGTTGCCAATTTTATTAAGAGATCCTTGACGCTTTTGCCCTCTATTTTGGCGACGACTTTTATCATTTTATCCAGGTCCTCTGTGTTGAGCATTTTGGCTATATCGTCCGTCGTGCAAGCGAGGGTCTCCGAGTCGTGGGAGGAGGAGGAGGAGTGGGGAGAGGAAGGGTCTTGGGAAGAGGGATGAGGATGAGGTGGAGGAGGGTAAGGGTAGGACTGAGGAGATGTCGAGGAGGAGGAGGAGGCTATAGGGTAGAGGGTATCCTTGGAGGATATAGGGAAATAGGTCGACCTCGTTGCTACCTCCATCTTGTCCTCGTCCACTTCCTCGGCGCTCTGGCGCGGGTCCTGGTACTCGACGAGGGTGTTGTGCGGGACGTACTGCACGGAGGGGAAGTCGTACAAGGGGTAGTCATTCCCCTCGGGTGGGAACAGGAGGCCGAGGGAAGACGGGGAAGATATCACTACTATAGAGAGGAATGGGAAGAAAGTCCCGAGAATCATTCTCTGTGTTTTTCTGTCTGCCTTTACGACCTCTTCTTCTTCTTCTCCTTGCGTTTGGATATAATAGACAGGTCTTTGGCCCTCTACTGTGTGTTCCTTATCTTTTTCCTGGGTGCCTTCCCTTCCGCTCTCCTCTTCTCTTTCTCTGTCTCTCTATTTCTCGCTTCTCCTTTTAGCTGTTCTCGCGTTATCGCGGCGTTGTTGTTGCACTTTGCTACTGAGACCTAATTTATCATGAGTTTTGATCCTTTTTTTGTTTTTCACTTTGGAGAAACGGCCGTCATGCGTCCATTATTTTACTTCTCAAACGTGCTCTGACATGTAAGAGCCCTAAACTTTGTTAGTCCCCATTCAGTGGAATTCCTTTTCTAACAATCTTTTCTAACCATGACTGGCTCCAAACGAAGGCAACTTTATTATAGAGTAAGGCGGGTTGAACCGGTGCACAAACTTTCCGAAAAAGTAATTGGAAGCGAAAGGACAAAGCGAATACAAACGAAATCTCTCGCCCAGAGGATCAAGCCGGTGCTTAACGATGCATCGCACATGTGATTATTGTAATTTTATCCGGCGAACTTAAACAACAACAGAAAACAAAAGTTTGCTCTTGTTATTGTGGTGTCGAGAAGATGAAGAAGAAGAAGAAGAAAAAACAAAACAGAGCGGTGTTTCTGTTCAGCTCTCTCTCCCTTTTTATATCTCTCTATCTCTATTTCTCTTTCAAAATCGCGGTCGACTACGACGACGACGACGACGAGCGACGTAAAGCAAGCGACGACGGCGATGACGGGACGGGAACGGAACGGGAGCTGTGCGTGTGTCGGTGTGGTTTGTCGCCGTGAGAGTGAGTGAGTGCGGCCGCGGTGGTGGTGGTGGCGTTGACAGGCCCCTTCTGCTTCTTAGGTGGGTTGGTTGGCTGGCTGGTGAGCGCGCACGTGAGTCAAAAGCCCCATCCGATTTGCCGCCTTGCGAGCCCTATATAAGCCTCACCTCCACCCACACTGGACCCGCGCATGCGCCTCTCGGGCTCTCTCGCGGGTTCCATTCTTAGTTCTCCATTCATTCAGAGTTTCGGCTGCGACGAGGAAACGCCAAATGAAATAAAAAAAAAAGGCATGTGACGGCAGCTTCTCTCTCTCTCTCTCTCTCTCTCTCTCTCCTCTCTCATAAACACACAAACGAGGACAGTTTGAGTGTTTATTTGTTTGTTATTTGCCTTTTCGTCTTCGTTTGTCCAACCATCTGATAAATAAGTTTTGATGAATATTTTGATTTTTTATTCAGATTCTCGCTCTCTCTAAATAGATAAATAACTAAATAAACGCACTGTAGAACTTAGTAGCTCTTTAGTCTAAAAAATATATATTTTTGTTTCCCAGCACTAATTTCAAACTATCTAAGTTGACTCAGACAATAATTTAGGAGAAAGCTTTCCGTGAAGGTCATTATAGCCATAACAGTTTTTACTTTCTTGATACCGGCACATGAGCCTTACATTTCTGTGACTGGACAGGATTCTTATAGTAGTTTTCTTTACTCCACGTGTGATTTTTATCATGACAGGACATGCAGGAAAATCATTTCTGTTTAACATCATAGGAAGGATTGTTGAATTTTTTAACATTAGATGATTTTAACAATTTAATCTACATATGTAAAGGTTTGAATTTAAAGTACGAGTATGTAATCATACACCTGGTATGTTTGATTTTTTAGTATATATTTGGATATTTTTAGCGTGTTCAACAATTCAGTCACTTTTTCCTTCACGTTATCAGCTTAGCATATTTTCCCCGTTGTCAAACTGTGTTCTTGTTGCTGACAGTATTTACACAGGTTATAATCATTTGCTAAATTGTGCTATAGTGCTTCTTGCTACAAGTTTAGTTTCAGTTTAGTTACATTGTAAAATTTCTTCTCTATTGTTCTCACAGTAATGATTTTCTAAGGAGCTCTATTTACTGCTCAGCTTTGCACAGTTGGATCACTTGAATGTATAGAGTCGAGTTTCGCCTTGTCTTGACTGTTTACTGGTCTTTTCATTTAACTCTGTAACTCCTGTTTTCTGCGTTCAAGTTAAATAGAGCATTCCTTCATCACCCAAGGATGATCGTCCGTTGTTCTTTGATTTTAGAACTCTGAATTTTGAGACTTTTTTTAACAATTTCCCTTGACTTTGGAAATGTTCACGTCTGAATTTCCTTATATCTTCAGAATTTTTTCCTTCTGTGATCCAGATCAAACTTTCCTGGGCTACAGAATTCGTTACTCTTTCTCCCAAGCTTTCAAGCTCCTTTTACGCTGAAAAATCTACATTTCGTGTTGCTAAAATTCACCTTTACCCCAGGAGACTTCAAGGTCTTTGCTCAAATTATTATGTTCTTTGACATCGAGACTTGACACTCATTGTTCAAGTTCTACTTTACTCTACTCAGGAAATCTTTGCGAAGATTTCCAGAAGACTTTGCCGTTCAATTTCAGATTTTCCATTCAACTCCCATTATCATTTGACCAAAGAAGCTTATACCATCAATATTCTATTTTCTATCTTTGTTAACTAGAAATCCTGACAGTATGAATTTATGTTCAAATTGCCATTGACACTATAACTCTACTACTGTGTTAATCTTCAAATTTCGTGGATTATGGAAGTTCTTTCTTTGTGATTCAAGTTAACTTTCACGCTGTCTTTAAAATCTGTGTTCAGACTTAAATTACATTGGATTTTACAGTTTTTTTTATTTTTTTACAAATTCCTGCATTGCCTTTGCATAGAATTCCTTTCTTTCTCTGCTCAGGTTTAATTTCCTTCAACTTTGGATATACTTAACCTAGTGTTAAGGTTCAAAATTCCTATGGTTCCTACATTTTTTTTCAAGTGATTTTAAGTTCACCTGTCTGTGAATGTGGAAATCTTTTTCCTTCGGCGCTGATTACCCTCTGTGCCTTGTGTGCACAACTTTAAAGGAACGTTCTTTGATGTCTTGGGAGTTAGTCTCTTGGCCAAATTTTCTGTCTTATTTTAAGGAATTGGACTACTGATTTTCCTGCATCAATTTATTTTGAGAAGAAACAGGGTGACACGGTAGCAAAATAGCCAGATATCCCTTTAGATATAAGTTTATTTATGCTAACTTAAAATCCCGTAAAAGGACTGACTCGGCATGTGTATTTAAAAGACATGCTTTCTCGTAATGGTTTGTCATTACCGAGCTGTCTCTTAATCAGAACTTTATGATCGATGAATGGGAGAAATTCACAAAGGAAAATGTTCATTATCAGTGATTTCCAAAGGATTAATCTGGCCAAGACATGGCCTTTGTTTGGGATATCTTGATCAGGGAGAGATGCGCATTTCGTTAATTATGAGACGATATGCTCCATTTCCCATTCATGAGATTTCTTATTGACCGAAAGGAAAGAACCACGGAAAATATACCGAAGTTAAACCCATTTTCCCTAATTTTTATTACGGATCATGGCATGATAAATGTATTCCAGAATGAAGGAAAGCTATTGTTTAGTTGCATCTGGATATGACTTTAACCTTTAAGGTTAGTTAAATAGCAATGGTAATATATATATATATATATATATATATATATATATATATATATATATATATATATAGTCATGCCATTGTTCTACAAAACTTGACGATTAACAATATTTTCTGTTAAACGAGAAGGGATATAGCATATGAGGCGTTACACAGGTATAGATAAAAAAAAAGGAATGAAACTATTCCACGATTGTTGAGAATTTGTTTGACAAGCGTAAGAGTTACAGTCATCATTAAAGAAGTTTGACGTAATTATCTGTCTTTCTGTATCATTTGGCTTCGAAGAAGGAGAACCCGTTATTAATAACTCTTTATGTCAATCCTGATACTATGGATGCTTATAAGACCCAAGAAATATGTATTTTAATTACCTGAAATTATTTTTAAGTAGGAATTGATACACTGAACTTATGAGCAGATCGCGGTGACGTCACGAGATATAGAAATAACATTTTCACTATGAGATAAGAGATAAGCTGTACTAACATGATAATGATGATACGGAAAATGATTGGATATGAAATTAATTTAAATGAAGATGCAGTATAAGTGCCTCCCCAGAAACATGTGACGAGATGATTCAGAAGCGATGCAATAATGAAACAGAAGGAAATGTTGCAGATGCTTCTTGCAGTTTCCGTTTTCAAGGGTCGTGGGTGATGATCTATTTATTCAAGCACACTTACATGCACTCAGATAGAAAACGGTGCTAAAATAAAATGTAGGAAAACATGGCGCTCTAAATAAAATTTAGGAAGTATAAACGTCCGGTTGCAGAAAGCTCTAGGAATCATGACCAGTAGTGTACACTCACCCACACACACATAAACTTAGACACACATATAGAAATATATCCAATGTACCGCAAAAGTCTACGTGCTTGAGAATATCATAAAATCCACGTAAGAAGACGAGTGAAAAACTGGACTTGGAACAAGTACTTTTGTGGTATATTCTACATTTTCAAGTTCACACTAAGTAAAAACGTTGTTTACAGAGCTTTGTATACAGAATTAAGTAGTGGTGGGTGGGGTTACAGTTTCTTGATTCGGGCAGCATGTCCTCCATATATATTATATAACTAGGAGCCACATATCAAGTATCATTACTTCCAGAGCATGCGGTTGCAGAGCGCTCTGGAAATCATGATTTTTATTGTACACATACATACATACACACATTATATATATGTACATTTATATACATATATATATATATATATATATAATATATATATATGTATGTATATATATATATGTGTATATATATAATATATAATATATATATATATATATATAATATATATATATATATTATATATCTACATACAGATATATATATATATATATATATATAATATAGATATATATATAGTAAATATATAATATGTATATATCTATATATATCTATATAGTTATATATACATATTTATATATATATAAATATTTTTTATATAAAAATTTATATTATATCTTAATAGATAGATAGTAGATAGATATATATATAATCTATATATATATTATATAATATTTATAATTATATAAATATATATATACACACACAGTATATATAACTAAGGGCCTCATATCTCCAGAGGATTTTATTAATGCCGTTTCTATCGCGAGAACTTTGAGTTCTCAAAACACTTGTTACGTCATCATTATCCTTCGAAGGATAACTTTTCAAGGTTTACGTTAGCGTGCTGAAGGTTTGATTTTGTTTTAAAGAATTATATCTTGAACGACCTTCCATCCCAAAGTTTTTTGCCATGGCTATTATCTCTTTCCATTTTGTTATTTGTGGTGACTCAGAATTTTCATTTCGATAACGAGGTAAAATAAAGGCAGACTTGACACAGGAATTGTTAAAAATGATTTCACTTGTTTCAAGGACTCTAAAATCTCCCGCGCATGCGTGTCTTTCTCTAAGGCAAAGGTTAGCAACACTCGTTGCTGGATAGATATTTTCACTCATTGGAGAGTAAAGTTTGCCCCAGTTTTTTTATATCAGTAATAGTTCATATAATATTAAGAAAGATTACAGCTGATTTTAAAATGTTCAGTCAATCATAATGGCTAAGACAAGAATGTAGTATATGGAAAAACACTTGTACATTTGGTGACAAAGGCGGAATATTATTTGCCTTCTGACAAAGCTAAGATAAACAGTTTTTTTTTAGTCGCTTTTAAGATATGCCTTGTAGTACTGTAAGCAGCAGTTAAAACCGCCGAATTCAAGGAGTTATGGTAATTGCAATAACAATGGCAATAACAGCAAAGATGGTGATACCTGGACTGCTTCAAATAATAGTTAATTACAATATAAATAGGGTACTAGAAGAGTGAAATATACGGTTTATCCTTTTTTGTGATCCTTTGCAGTCTTAAAATACGTTTGTTTTTCTTATTCCTAACCATTAATCGTATTTAGTAGGAGACGTAAAAAGACATTCGTAACAGCTTATCAGAATCACGTGTTTTGCATTCTGTTTTATAACTGAATAAGGAATATATAGAATTTTACCTGCCGTCACCATATAACAAATATTTACTGCAAGACAAAGATAGATAAAAGTTTTAATATACTCTAAGGCGTTTCATATCCATATTTCACTTACTGCCTCATATACTTAAAAGTTAAATCTAGTTGGCATTTATACACCAGTTATTTATGCGATTATCGTTTAATCAAAAAAAATGAAAAAAAAAATCTGTTATGGTTCAAGGGTAATAATGAATCAGTTTTTCGATATATTAGAGTAGTCAGACGATTGTTTAAAGAAATAAAGGGGAAGCTGATGTTTATATTCTACTGCATAAACAACACATATTTCACTTACCATTTCTTGTACGTCGAGGAAATCTGTCGAGCGTCACCAAGTAGAGACTGAAATCAGACTACTGTAAAGTAAAAGAACGTTTCAGTAAAACTCTGCGGATAATTTACAAGTACTTCACTGTAACAAACATTTAAGTAATCCCTAGTTTTCGCCTGAGAATCTCCAAACTTTTATCATTACACTAGTTAAGGTATACCAGGTGTTAAAGAAAGTGCTTATGAAAAGCCTCCGGTATTTTTCACCCTTATCCCGCTTACCAAGTAATGAATGTCGAAGGAATATGCAGTTTCATGCCGAGCATGATGAAAGGATTTTCCTAGTGTTCCAAGGATCGTTAACTTTCCCATGAATAGCAAATGGATGGTTACGGATGGCTGCCATCCCGCCCCCGCCCCCCCCCCACACAAAAAAAAAAAAAAAAAAAAAAAAAAAAAAAAAAAAAAAAAGTAAATATCGCAAGAAAAAAGAGACGGAACTAAGAAAATGTGGTATTCAGGAAAGGTGCCCGTGGGAACCCTCATCTGTCAGAAGATTACTGTGGTGTAATCTGGACATTTTTTCCATATATTTATGAAGCATTTAAAGCGTGTTCGCATTTATCATAGACATTCAATGTCTGATACTCTGAAGAGGAAGAGGAAAAGAAGACCCAAGAGCGGGTTTCTTCGTTCCTTGTATAGATAACTGGATTAAAGAATCAATGTAGAAAGTAAAGATATTTCATAAAAGAGGTGGCGTAGGGCAAAGGGATAATAAGAGCAAGATCGGATAAATATTCCCTAGTATATAATTATCCTATGCTTCCATATAAAGGCTGGTTATAAACTGAAAGCTCGTTTTAATTCATTTGATGTCATATTTACTGAATAACATGGAAAGAAAGTACATTCTTATCCGTAGATGTTGGATAAACTTCGATAGTTAGTTAGTCATCACCCTGCCCAGGAAAAACCTCTGGTACAGAGTACTTGGGCTCCAACTTATTTTATGGTCTTTCATTTGAGAGGCCTGGGTTCGAACCCGATGTGAGTCAGAACCTGATGTACAATTAGTGTGTTTACACTAAACATATATTTCGTTTCGTATGTGGACATATGTGTCAGGGGATTTCACTTGAGTGAAGTCATTGCTCGAGTTTTAATCATTTCTCTTTTATGATGCACAAATACACTTAGTGAATGTTGGCACTGAACTAGTTCCTTTAAAATGTCTTTACTTACATGACACTAGCATTGCATATTAAATACAAATATTCTGATGTATGTATTAAGAGATGATTACCGTAATTTTTCAACCGAATGTTTCATTTCATTCAGATTTTTTTTCACAGGAGGGAACTTATTATAGCCGTGATGAAAAGATTGAATTCAAGGGTGACTTTTGCAAACCTCTGGCCTTACTTTGATTCTGCTTTCAAACGTATTTTCATCTGGATAAAATCAGGGATTATTTTTTAAGGTTCTCTATCCCCACGCTGATATGCGAACAGGAAACACTTTTATTTGATGCTATTGTCCCTTTTTGTAACTCTTGACCAATTAGGCTCCACTAAAAGCAAAAAATCTGAAGCCAACATGACATGGTCTGAAAACTCTTGGCTTGTCATAGGCAGCAGTTTATTAATTTCTTTATTTGCTTTTTGAATAGATAGATAGATAGATAGATATCTTTTACTGGACCTTCGCAGAGATAGCGTCTGATACATCAGGAATGGTAGTGTCCGAAAGTAATTGAAAGTAAGAAAAAACATTCTTTTACAGAATACTTGAGATTGAATAGGTTACGTTAGGCATTTAGATTTTAGCCATCAGAAGCATACCAGGAAAGGAATAAATCTAATTCGTTTGAGTAAAGTTATTTTTGATATCTTGAATTATTCTTAGCTTATTTATTTGTTCTTGCAAGCATTGCAATATAATAGAAAAGCAGACTGTTGAAAAAATCTAACAAAGACTTACAGTTCTAGTTCCGGGATTTGCCCGACTTGCTATGAAATGTCAACTAGAGCATTCATCTTGAAACTTGGAAGGAAATAATAACTGATCACGTAGTCTCAAAATGTGACCTCGGTTTCCTTAGAGGACTGACTGCATTTAGAGTCATATATCTTTATAGTGTTCCCTCTCTCTGCGGTGTTAACAGAATAATGAGCCTTGGCTTCACTCGGCACCATTTAAATGGGCAAAGCCGCCAGTTCAAGCGCATCTGTGAGAAACCATGAATCTCATTACCATGGTTTAGGGCGCAAGTTAATTTCAGTAATATTAATGCACGGTTATGAAGGGACGGTAATTGAACTGGAATTGTATATGATTTGTATATTGAATACACTCAATCATCACGAGTTTTAAAAGTTTGCAAATTCTGTTTTCTTACTGCGAAATATTTTAGTAATGTATTGTCGGGGACACGGTTACTTTAGATGGGGATTTAATACTTACCTAGGTAAGAACAACATGTGGAATGGATTAGCCTTCATACATTTTAGAAAATATATGAATTTTGTGTAAAAAAAATGCCTTTTGATGATGAGCTTTATGTAATTTTGTCTGACCAATATCAGACTCTTTAGTCATTTCTTCACAGTTTTTCATCAGATCACTTACGTAGTGTCCCAGATGCCCTGTTTTTTGGAGACTGTTGGGGGTCACAGCTGCGGGAGGAGACAGAGAAGATGAAAATATAACAGACGTGAGCGATCAACGTTCCGTCAAAAGGCAACCAATTTTTCACTAGAAATCTGTTATAAACAGGAAGACAGAGGTTGCGACAGTCTGGCTTGGCGAGGGAGAATGGGGAGAGGAAAGTAGGAGATGGAGAGAAGAAGGTTGGTTGGGGGTGGGGGGGGTGGGGGGGGGGGGGAAGGAAAGGAGAGGGACATACACTTGAATCTCAAAAAGTAATACTTGGAGGGGTGTCCTTCGGGAATAGCCCCATTTGTTTACAGTGTTCAGTCCCGAAGAATGGAAATTCGATTCAAAATCAGGAAAGTTTCGACCGCCGCGACATTTGTCTTCTTTGAAGAAGCATGATTGAGAACTGTAGACATTCAAATCCCATGGATAATGCGTACTACATAAATTATGGTGATAAGTGATGTGAACATGCAGAGGGGATTTGTAAAGATTAAAAGTAGCAAAGCAATGAGGGTTATATTTATGTAAATCTTTAAGGTTCAAAGATATATTCTGACACTGCCAGATTGTTATATGAAAATGTACTATATTCTATAGCTGTGGTATTATTCCGTTATATCATTGATTCGATACCTCAGTATATCACTGTGTTTTTATTAATGTATTATATCTTGCTAATAATTCTTAGATAAGTAATTAAAAAATACTCATAGTAGCATGAGTCTTGAAATGGGGAACAGATCACGTTATGTATATGTACACACACATACATACACAGATACATACATATTATATATATATATATATATATTATATATATATATATATATACATATATATATATATACATATAAATATATAATTTATATATATATATATATATATATATATTTATATATATATATATATATACGTATATATATATAGGAGAGGGACATACACTTGAATCTCAAAAGTAATACTTGGGAGGGTGTCCTTCGGGGAATAGCCCATTTGTTTACAGTTGTTCAGTCCCGAAGCATGGAAATTCGATTCAAGATCGGGAAACTTTCGACCGCGCCGGCGACATTTGTCTTCTTTGAAGAAGCATGATTGAGGAACTGTAGACATTCAAATCCCATGGAATAAATGCCGACTACATAAATTATGGTGATAAGTGATGTGAACATGCAGAGGGGATTTAAGATTAAAAGTAGCAAAGCAATGAGGGTTATATTTATGTAAATCTTTAAGGTTCAAAGATATATTCTGACACTGCCAGATTGTTATATGAAAATGTACTATATTCTATAGCTGTGGTATATTCCGTTATATCATTGATTCGATACTCAGTATATCTCTGTGTTTTTATTAATGTATTATATCTTTGCTAATAATTCTTAGATAAGTAATTAAAAAATACTCATAGTAGCATGAGTCTTGAAATGGGGAACAGATCCACAGTTATGTATATGTACACACACATACATACACAGATACATACATATATATATATATATATATATATATATACATATATATATATATATATATATATATATATATATATATATATATATATATATATATATATATATATACTATATATATATATATAGATAGATAGAGATAGATAGATTTAGAGATAAATCCGTACAGGAAAACCATTTGGAGAAACTGTTCGAACAGTTTCCAGAAAGCTATCTGTCCAGATATATCTTTAAATATATATATATGTACATATAAATAAAGGTTTTTCCTTCATGGCAAAAACCTTTATTTATACATAGCATCACGTTTTATATACTTCGTGATATTTTCAGAACTTCTGATATCTCGAATTTTATTCTTCCGTGCCGTCATTGCAGCGCACAAGGTGTACTGTAGGCATTACTGCAGGGTGTTTGCAGCGCCCATTCGGTCCCTTGTTTACACCCACTTTTTCTCCCTTTTACTTTACCTCCACTCCCGCTGCCGTCCTTCAGTCTTGCTAGCCAACGTATCTATTACTTCTTAGTGCAACTGTGGGGTTTCCTTTATTTCTTCGTCCTTCATTTCCTTCGTTTTCTGGATTGCTTTTATGTTACTGTCCAATTACTTCAATTCTTTCTTTTCATTGTATTGAACGTTGCATAGCCGAAACTGACTCAGTTTCGCTTGACACTCTAAATATCATAATATCTAATTCAGAATTACTCGTATATGGAAACGCGCTCATGTAGAACGTTTTCAGTCCACTGTAATGTGCTAATTTATTTTGCCATATATATATATATATATATATATATATATATATATATATATATATATATTATATATATATATTGTATGGTAATTTATATATATAATTCATAATTCCAATTTATAATTATATATATATGTGTATGTATATGCATACATACATATTATACACAAACATAAATATGTGTATGTGTGTGTGTGTGTGTACTATAGATGGTGGACCAAATTAGCTCTGAGAACATTTCAACTGAAAGGCTAGGGATTAAGTCTCTTTGATGGGGTTTCTTTCAAATTATTTTTTTTCATATTCGAAATGCCACAGATTCAACCACATCGTCTATGCCAGAGTTTTTCAATGGGGGATATTAAGTGATTAATCCGATTCGGTTGCCCTTCAATTTGTTCTATGTTCAGAATATCTTTTGCTAAGTCTGTTCCCTTTGACAAACAGTTTACTTACCATATGGAGGCCAAAGGAAGTTTTTGGTTGGGTTGTATTGAGTTGTGCTATGTCTTCTGATAAGTTGAGCACTAGGTCCCACAAATACACAGCTGCATTTGGTCAGGCTATACATACACAAACAGATTATAACCACAAGTTGAAACGAGTGAGTGGCAGATTTTTTGTCCTCACTCTGAGGCATTTTCATGCCAGTCATGAAGCCTCATACTTTGTCACGCCCTTGTTAGAAGTTACTTAATTATAAAATGTTTATATGTATACTTATATATATGTATATATAATATACATACATATACTTCACGATAGCCAGTAGTGCTGAAGAATTTTCTAAAGTAGAGCGAAAAGACTGTGTCGTTCAAATCGTTATTTCTCAAAATAGGACTTCATATACTTTCAAAAGCATTTTAGAGGGACTTTTCTCTAACCTAAAACTGTTTTCTTTCCCGACTTCTTATGTAAGTGAACATGTGGAAGTTCGCCTTTAAATGTTGTTGAGTATTATTTTGCTACTGTTTCATTTCTATTCATTCTGTTTTTATCTTTTGGGCAAAACTTTCAATATGTGTGACACGATTGCGGATAATAATTTTCTTTAGAAATTATTCCAAGAAAAATATATAAATCATTGGAGTTTCTGTGTAAGCCGTTTTAGTTAATAGAGTTGCTACTACGTATTTTTACGTAAAAATGTCCATATTCCCTACTCAATGGAAAGTAATACAGGCTTTAGTCATAAATATGTCTTCACAATAACGAGATATCCAATTTCTATTTTCTTCTAATTTCCTCCTGGGAATATTCGTTATAATATAGTTAACACATAATAAGAGGAACGAGCAAAAGGAAGATAGCATTACATTAGTATTATTTTACATTAGTTTGGTTTAATACAAACTACCCAAAGTACTTAGTTCCTATATTAGAACCTCTTGTTAGATTAGTCATAGTGAAAGTCCTGTGGACAACATATCATGTGCTAAACGATGTGTTTGATTTGTTTATTAATTTGGTTATTTAATTTTTTTCTTTTCAAATAACTTAACTCCTCTCTCTGTATTTCATATTACCTTCTATCACTTCTTTCAAATGAACACCATATTCTTTGGAAGCTTGAATATCAAGTCAGTGGTCCCTGTGGACTTGTACCACATGAATAGGGTTCATCTTCAGAATGATAATAATAATAATAATAATAATAATAATAATAATAATAATAATAATCCGCGATGATCTTTAGCTTATATTCAAGTCTGCGTGAAATATGTTCAGTGCCAAATTTCTTATAAGGCCAACAAAAGGTGAACAAGCAACTCATTCGTAAAATATGAGATAACGTGCTTTGATTGGTAATTACTTGCTAATTATCAACATTAGGGTTTAAGATTTAGGAAAAAAAGTCTTAATATTCATATTTGCCCAAGTTATCTCTTTTATGTTTACTTATGCATTTGGCTGAAAAGCTGTATGAGTCGGAAATAAAATCTCGGCTCTCTTTCGCTGTTTTGTAAGTGAACATTTTTCGACAAATGTAGTATTCTGAGGTATAGAACTTCGTTCTCCCTTCCACTTTAGAATATGTCCCTGAATATGCGAATATTTCTTTCGTTGTCCTCTAACCCTTCCATCAACACCACATCTCACCTCATAACGTTTCTTTATATTAGCCGTAAACTCACAGCTATATATACATATCCTGGGCGCGGAGAAGTATAATGGAAGCCCTAGGGGTTTTCTGGTGATGCGCTCTCTATGTACTTTGCCCTTATGGAAATGTTGGACATTACGCGTTGCAACCTATGCCACACACACACACAAAGAACTGATGAAATATGGATGTATCGTCCTCCAGAGATTTAACATCTCTCTGTTCGGATGGTACATCTCTTGAAGGATATTTTTCCCGAACGCCCACGCACTTGCTCTTGCGCTCTGTTGGCGACACAGCGCTGATGAAATAGTTTTTCATTAAAACTTTTCTTTTCTCTTCGTTGGCTTTTACATATGACAAGTATCAGCGCACATTTCCTAACATATCTCTTAATTCTTTTATTTTGAAGTATTGAAATATGTCTTGAATTATTTCCCTTTGCTCTTTGTAGCCTCTTGTTTAAACGTTTTACGTATAATCTTTTTCCATATATATGACTTCGTTCCTAACTGGTCTACTCTGTTCATAAACTTTTCATTCTTTTATTCAACTCAGTTCAACTTAGTTCCTCTTTCTGCCACTTGCCCTGTACAAGATTAGTTACCTTGGCTCAGTGTTTCTTCATTTCCTTATGAACCGCTCCTTATGCTTACGTCTGAGAAATCTCTCCTCTTTCCGACCTTTTTCTGCCAGTTAGAGAATCCCCCTCTCACACTCAGCCTCAAATCTTCACTCGATCTTGTCTACTTTGAAATTTGGCGTCGTCCC
>NC_087218.1:18356427-18363927 GCF_015104395.2 Macrobrachium nipponense | reverse complement strand
TGATTTTCATCTGGAGCCATCTCCAAAGATATCCGAAAAATATATCCCAAAAAAGTCGAGTGCTGTATAAAGAGCCTTATTACACCTAAATAAAAAGCTGTATTGCAAATACTTATTCTATCACAACATGGTTAGAGAAAGACAGAGACATTGTGGAGTTGGAGTTCCACTGAATAGCACAAATATTTATTTACCAAACACGTACGGACAAAATTGCGCCATTTACTTGACCAGTCATTGGGGATGATAACACAGACAGACTATCAGTCTGATTCTCCCAACGGTTGGTCGAGTGGCCTTCGCCTCAAGGGAAGCTGACTAAGTTTGATATTTACTTTCGTTGTGTGTCTGTGCATGTGTGTCCTCAAGGACCGATAGTTTACCTCAGTTCGTTCCCGAAAACGTTTTTCAGCGACTTCCAAAGAGTTCATCTCCAAATCTTTCGAATCGGTCTTGTTTAACTGTAGTAAATAGTAGGCCTTGTTTAACTGTAGTAAATAGTAGGGCTTCAAATTTTGTGAAACCATGGGTTTACATACAGCACATTTTTCCTTGAGTTTATCCGAACTAAACTCTGTTTTTTTCATCTGTCCATCCGCCTGTGGTGTTTTTGTATGGTAACACTGCGTCCCGGGCTTTAGATGGTTACATTAGCTTACATTCAACTATTATAATAATATCCTATTTCGAATATTAACGGTGTAATTCGCATATAGTAAATTATTAAAATACTTTTCAGTTGCAAATGTACACCCAGATATCCATTTATTTACCTAAAACTTACATACAGCGTAACTATTTAAAGCCCGGGACGCAGTGTTACCATACAAAAACACCACAGGCGGATGGACAGATGAAAAAAAACAGAGTATAGGTACCACTAAAAATTAAGCCTGCATCTCTCTCTCTCTCTCTCTCTCTCTCTCTCTCTCTGCTCTCATCTCCATCTCTCTCTCTCTTCTTCTTCCTTTCCTCTCTCTTCGCCTGTTTTCCATTGAGTTTTATTGTCCAGATGAATATTCCTCAAAATACTGACAGGCATAACAAAAGTAGACAGTAACCTATTTACGTTAAACGAAAACCAGACAAGACATAATGGATGGAAACTTCTTCACATGCAAGATATGTGACACATTGAATAAACTGCCACCAGAAGTCGTAAACAGCAACAGTGTGGAAGAGTTTAAGAGAAAGCTAGACAAAATCATTTGGACACTGAGAGAACAGTAAAACCTGCTCCTAGAGATAAGTGAGCACACGATGTCTCCTTGGATGGGCTAACAAGTCTTTGAGACATCCTAATCCTTCTAACTCCTTGTAACATCTGTCTGTCTGTCTCTTACATAGATATGCGCGCATTCACGCGAACACGCATAGATAAAAATAATAAACAGAAATATTAATCGACTTGCTGTGTAAAATATGTCGTATGCTGACTGGCTTGTGAGCATCTGACGTGTATGGGGGACGGACATCATTACTAAAGAGAGAGAGAGAGAGAGAGAGAGAGAGAGAGAGAGAGAGAGAGAGAGAGAGACGGCGACGTCTTGGTGAACCCATAGCAACTTCGTATTCTATCTCACAAATTTCACAATTTTCTCGGTCTAGGCTTCGTCAAGGAGGACGGAGTCTTCGAACCTCGTCTGAGAGGAATCTCTTTCAGAATTCTGTTTTCCCGAACTGCTGTACTAAACATTGCTATGGATTCCTGTCTACAAAGGCTCTCGTCCACGGTTTGATTTGGCTGATAGCTTCGTTTGGTTTATATTTATTTGTCTGTGTGTTAAATCAATCGATAGAAGAAAGTATCGAAATATATCCATCGTCGTGGACCCGTCTTTTCTTTAGATACATCTTTTAGATAATTCATTTTTTAATGATTTAACATTATGTGATTTGCCTCTTATCTTCATTTACTTTATATCAGTGATTCTCAAGCTTTTCATTACCACGCCTCCTCTAAGAGTTGGTCCTTCGCTCCACGCCCCCCTTGCATCTGAGTAAAATTCCCTCTCAGATTTGAATAATAGATAAATAAATAAAGAGAGAGAGAGAGAGAGAGAGAGAGAGAGAGAGAGAGAGAGAGAGAGAGAGAGAGAGAGAATAGCGAATATAATTAGAGAATTTTTAAAATTTCCCCAGGGCTCGAGCCTCCCCTTAAAATTGCTGACGTCCCCCAGGTTGAGAACCACTGCTTTATATTGACTTGTCTGTGTGTTAGATAAATCGGTATAATTATCGAAATATATCTTCCGTCGTGGGGCTGTTTGATCTTTATATACATCCCTAAATATAAATTTTTTTGTTGAGTTACCACTGTGATTTGTCTCCTATCTTCACTTACTCTATAACTATTTACCTGTGTGTTAGAAAAATAACATTAATTATGGAAACATTTCGTCGTAGGCCCGTTTTATCTTTATACACACCTCTAATAATTTTTTGTTTTGTTTGCAGAGTTACCATTATTCTTCATTGCATCGACGGCGTTTTGTTCTTGAGTCTCTTAAAGATGAGAGCTGTTAAAGGTCCTCGTCTCTTCACTCTCATGATTTCGAGTTTATTTTGCTCTCTTTGAAGAAGCTTTTTTCAATCTCGCTGGGTGACATTTACAGCGCGACTTCAAAATTATTGTTTACGTGAATAAAGGATGAAAAAGAAGGCCAAAACAGTTTGTTCAACTCAGCTGCGAGGAAACAGAGTTTTTCTGTCTGATAATGTCGATAGGTTTCCTTGGAAGGTTAAGAACTGGCAAAAAACGGTTTCGAAATTATATGAGTTAACCAAATCGTATGATAAAACGTGATCTAAACTTTTTTTATCGGGCTTATTCACAGTCGTATTCATTGATAAAAGAATCTTTGGAGTAGAATTTCACATACATACGCGCATATATATATATATATATATATATATATATATATATATATATATATATATATATATATATATATATATATATATATATATATATCTGTGTGTGCATGTCTGTATGTATGTATGCATGTATATGTATGGTATGTAAGTGAGCATGTATTTGGGTATTTACATAATTATCCTACCAAAGATGATGCAACCTCCCTCTGAATAACGAGATTAACACAGTCTTCTAGACATCCTGATCATAAAAATGGCCCAACTTTCCTGCAAGGAATTCCGAAAACCTCCTTCATTAGTAGATTGCGTAGTTACGTCGGCAGTGTCAAATTTTACCTCAAGTTGGGAGGCCACATTCCTTCCGGTGCTCATTTCTAATGCTTTCTAATGCTATTTTTTTCAAGTTGCGGAAATGTCCGGAAGCTCTACACTTTGATCTTATGTAAACACATACAAACATATATACTATATATTTATTGATTTATAACACACTTATATATATATATATATATATATATATATATATATATATATATATATATATATACATATAAGCATATACATATAAATATGCAAAATATAAAAAATAACACACCTACCTCTAACGAGGGAAAACTATTCCATTAAGAAGCAAAAACATTTTTGTAATAATGACTAATGTTACGGCCTTTCAAAAGACTGAACTTTTGCTTCAAGTTATTTAGGTAACTTCCGACTGAAGGTCGCTGAAATAGACAAATCATGATACACAGTGCCACAGCAGTCATTTTGTATCTTTATGGTTCGAATGTTTTTTCCTTTTTTTGCACTGGATAAATATGTATTGCTCTCGTCATATTCTCGTTGTTTACTTCTTAGTTCATCAACTATTTGCAGAAGACTTCAGTAAAGAATATATCAAGTACCTGCTTCCTTTGTTGGTGATTATTTTAGAACATGGATCAGTTATTTATCTTCATAGCTGGAAAATGTTCGAGGAAATAGGGTTGACAAGTTAATATAAGTGTTCATGAGTATATATATATATATATATATATATATATATATATATATATATATATATATGTATATATATATGTATTATGTATGTATGAATGTATATGAATATCTATATATAATATAATATATATTATATATATATAATATATATATATATATATAAACACACATACATTCATATATGTATACAAAGCAACTCTCTCTTAATTAAGTGTTAGTCAATATAAGGGCAAAAGTCGATAATGAACAAATCCATTAGATATTTGTGATTGTTGCGTAACAGAGTGGCGTACAAATGGAAAATATTGCTAAATGAAAAAAAAATGAATAATGAAATAGATAAAAAAGTCAATGTGTACTTTTACTGAAGAAGTCACACTATTTGCAATAAAATACTACCACTTTACCAGAGATTATACTCTGAAGAGAGAGAGAGAGAGAGAGAGAGAGAGAGAGAGAGAGAGAGAGAGAGAGAGAGAGAGAGAGAGAGAGAGAGAAATGAGCAAGATCTTTTTGCAACTCTGCAAATCGAAATTCTGTTTAAATGAAACGTTAACATTAACTAGTTGATAAGACAAATCGTAAAATTCACCACTTTTCTGTCCACCTTGAAACACAACGCGGTGAAGAAATATGGATGATTATTATCCTCAAGGACCCATAGATTAAATCATGGAGCTGGGTGACCTTTTCCTGACCCCAGGGATTGAGTCATTCCCTTAATACCACGCATCCGTCCAGCCATCCTTCTATAATGAAAGTAAACTGGTTTGATTGAAACATATCG
This sequence comes from Macrobrachium nipponense, assembly GCF_015104395.2. Classification (NCBI taxonomy): domain Eukaryota; kingdom Metazoa; phylum Arthropoda; class Malacostraca; order Decapoda; family Palaemonidae; genus Macrobrachium; species Macrobrachium nipponense. Next base: position 18,359,264 of record NC_087218.1, on the reverse strand, counting down.
AGTGTAAATTTCATCCACTCTAGCAAGCACAGTTAAGTAGTCTCTACCTGTAACCAAACAACCTTGATCAAGATTCCAAACTTCCTTTCCCGTTCGTGTATTTTTTAGCTTTCTGTAAAACGAAACTGTTGAGATGGCTATTTGTCTGTCCGTCACCGCTTTTTCTGTCAGCCCTCAGATCTTATAAACTGCTGAATGTGAGGACTGCAAATTGGTAGGTTGATTATCCACCCTCCAATCATCATATATACCAAATTGCAGCCCCCAAGCCTTGGTGGTTTTTTTTTTTTTATTTTATTTTATTTAAGGTTAAAGTTAGTCATGATCGTGCGTCTGACACGGCTATAGATGCCAACAACGCAGGCCATCACCCGGCCGTGGCTGAAAGTTTCAGGGGCTGTGACTGAGAGTTTCATACAGCATTACAGGCTGTAGAGAAAACTCGACTGCACCTAAGAAACTTCGTCGCATTTTTTGTTTGTTTACATAACATTCAAAAAGGTTTCAAGGGAAAGAAAGTGTAGATAAAAATAAAAACCTCCTTTGTCTAAATTATAGGTTTTCCTTCTCGACCGAAGAAATTCGCAAGAGAGCGCTTTGTTCTAGACCATTAGAGATGCATTTAGTTTTTAAAGTGAGATGGTTCACAAAATGAGGAAACTCACATAAATATAGCTAAGATAAAGTATATTAAGGAAATTTGAAAGTAAGATGAAATGATCTCTGCAATAAATAATGTTAATGGAAACCAGGGAAAATCGGAATTCTTAATATATATATATATATATATATATATATATATATAATATATATATATATATATATATTAATATAGATAATATGATATATATATATATATGATATATAACATATAGATATATATATATATATATATATATATATATACAATATCTATATCTATATATATATATATATATATATATATATATATATATATATATATATATATATATATATATATATATCTATATATATATATATTTATATATATATATATATACTATATTAATATACTGCATGTATGTATGTGTATATACAGATATATTTGCGTGTGTGTGTGTTTGTTTATTGTGTGTGCTCAACATGAAAATTTAAGATTCTGTAATGCAATTGTAAAATGCCCTTTGTTAATTTTCCGGACACTTATCATGTATTCATTTCATTCTGTGGACTCTTGCTAAGGAAATTGTCAGTTAGGGTCTCTTCATAATAATGCATACCCATTTAGGAATTAATAACTTTTATAATAAACTAAAGGTTAACAGTATCTCGAAAACATGCACATCGTATTTGCTCGTCTTTGGATGAAGAAAATGACGTAACTTGAGATATTCACCGAAGTCGTTGGTCAGTGTTTTTGTTATTCTCGGAAAGGATTCTTCTTCTTCTTCTTCTTCTTCTTCTCTCTTTAGGACAATGACCTTTCATCGACGAACCTTAGAATAGATGTACTCGTGCCTCTTCAACAATGTCGTCTCCCCTTCGACTTGTGCTAAGTCAGCATGAATAAGAATTTATTCAGCGAAATGTAATGAGTCATACGCTTGTCAAATCAGCAAAGTAGATCATCTATTTCATGATATTCTTATCGGATAATTCTTGAAGTGGCGCATTTTCATTCATTGTCTCACTTGAACCGATCTCGTACTATGCTTCATGACCCACTGTGGCTCTTGGCGTTGGATGTTTGACAATACTTGAATTTAATGTACTTTCCTATGTTTCTTAGTAATATAATAATAATATTTGGGAAGAGCTCTCTATCACGAGAGTTCATGAAATATCCTAAAGGGTCCACAATAATATGATTGCTACAAGCTCGTGTAGAACTTTATGAAAGCTTTCGAACCCAGAGAAGGGTTCGAAAGCTTCTATAAAGTTTTGCAGGAACTTTTAACAGTTGTATTATTGTGGACCCTTTAAGACAAATAATAATAATAATAATAATAATAATATAATAATAATAATAATAATAATAATAATAATAATAATAATAATAATAATAATAATAATAATACGAAGAAGATGATAATGATGTTGATGACGAAAATGCATCGACCGAATTACAATTTATTCCTATAAAAGTGATTTGTCGAAGGCTAATCTATTTCAGACTGGAAATCAGTTCTATGAAAAGATGTTGCCATTTTTGACACAATTTTTCACGGAACTGTCTCATCTTAAACAAAAAGAAGTCAAAGTTCGTGTAATTTTCTATTGTTAAACGGAGATAACGTTTTTACTATATCGAACGTTTGTGTAATACGCAAGGAAAGTTCTTGGTACTCATTACGCGAGTCACTGTTCTTGAAAACTTGAATGGACTGTTGCGTTGTTATTTTATTTCTAAGAATTATCGAGAGTCATTTTTAGCAAATATCTGAGACCATCAGGAAAACTTATTCATTTAAAAAAACGGAGCCTATAGGATAACAAATAATTAACTTAGGAAACTGAGAATGAAGCAGAATTCTCATGAAACAAGGTTGATGGCTGGTTTAGATCAGGTCTTGGTTTAGATTAAAGTGGTTTATGCCAGCACGTTCCCTTTCTCTGAGTAGCTCGTTACCGCAGTAAGGTGTGAATGGGATTGGGAGAACTGGTAAGGCACTCTGGACTCCGACCAACCAACAGGGACGACATATAGGGGCATTCTTACCACGTGCCCTTGCCCTCACCAAGAAGTTGATGTATTTGGTTTGGTTCGTTATATACATTTCGCTTATTACTGAAACAGTTAATGACCCTTCATATCCCCAGCTTAATTTTCCTTTCTCTTTATTTTTTCTTCCTAAATACTACTCATCCCTTTTCTA
>NC_087218.1:18316260-18355927 GCF_015104395.2 Macrobrachium nipponense | reverse complement strand
AACGGGCACATTACCTAGTTCCATCCTTTTGGTGCCTTTCTTTTTCCTGCACTTTTCCTGTAGAGTTTATATGGGTGAAGAACTATCTCCTCTTTTAGCTCTTTAATTTCTCTTGGATGAATCTCATCCGGGCCAGGATATTTGAATTTGTTGAGTTTTTTCTATTTTGTTTTTAATGTCCTCTTATGTAAATATTATTTTGTCCAGTGGCTCTGCTGCTTTATATCTAATAGCAGGTTTCCGGTAGTGTCCTTCAGTTGTGAATACACTAGTAAAAAAAACTTATTCAATAACTATGGCTTTTTCCAAGTCTGAGTTCACAGGTTACCTTTAATGTCCTTAGGGAACCTATGCTATTTTTTATTATTTTCCTTCTCTTACATGCGCAAAGAATTCTTTTGGGTTTTCTTTACAAACTGATGCAACTCTCTTATCCTCATTTATCTTTGTATTTCTTACTAATTTGTCTACCAATATACAGAGTTCTTTATGCCTGCTTGTGTCTATTGGTGTTGGGTGTGGGTTCATTGATTTCTGCAATCTGTCTCTTTCTCTTATCTTATTTTTAATTTCCTTGTTGAACCACTTTGGCTGAGGGTTCCACGTGTTAGTATTTGCCCTAATGGTAAAATCGAGCCTTTTTCTGTGTATTCCTCATGAAAGGCTTTCCAGTGCTTATCTAGTGCCCGTGTTCTCGTCGTACTCTAGATTTTCAACGTACTCCTTTAGCTTATTTAGGTCTTGTCGATGGTAGTCTAATCTCATTAATATCTCTTCTCTTTTCTAGCTGAACATTAATTTGAAATGAGATAATATTACGGTCGCTTTTGCCTAGATTTGCACCCACTGAAAGGTCATTACTAGATTATCTTCCGTTGATAGGACGATGTCTAGTATGCTGTTTGCCTCTAGTGGGTTTGTCAACCCATTGGTGGGGAAGAAAAGTCATCTTTTACAAAATCTAAGTCTCTTCCCTTCTAAACGTTTGATGCGGAGGTCAATCGTGTCCAATGTACTGCTGCCTTGAAATCTCCCATTATTATGCAGTTTTGTTGTTTATTTCTCTCGTCCTAGCAGTGCATACAGCTCCTCATCGGACATTTTTGGTGATTGGTGTGGAGGTTTGTACATTAGTACATGAGTTATATTCCTCCCTAGGGTGTTTTATATTGTGCCAATCACTTTCTTGCATGTTTGTAATTTTAGACTCTATTGGACTGAGGTGGTCCCTGACATATAACATAACGCCTCTACCTTTTTTATTGAGTTTATCTTTTTTGAACAATTTATATCCAGGTAACTGGTACTTTCCTACGAAGTCTCTTGTTGCCTCTTGTATCCATGTTTCTGTGATACCTGTTATGTCTACTTCCTCACTTTCTACCATGCTTTGAAGATATCTACTTTGTTCCGAATTGATTGTGCATTAAACTGTGCCACTCTGAGGGACTTTTCTATCTTCTCTTTTGTCCTCGGTGGCTTTATTAGTTTTCCCTTACTTTCACTGTTGCCAGCAGTGCTACTACTAGCCAGCTTCTGGGGAGCTTTCCGATTTCTTAACTTGAAAGTTCAGTTCATGAGGTGTTTCAAGAGGTTTTTCGTTGAAAAGGTTTCCTATTAGTTTTCCTTCTTCCGTATTCAAGTGAGCTCCATCTCTTTTATATAGTTTGTTATTCCCTATAAATCTGTCCCAAAAGTTTACAAACCTAACACCTTTTTCTTGGCATATTAATTCCAGTCTGTCATTGATTCCAATTGCCTTGCTAAGGGAGTAATGGCTTACATTGGTTCTGGGCAAATTTCCTATAAGAATGCCGTTATCAATTTTTTCTTAGATGTTCTCTACAAATTTAGTTAGGTTGGCTACAAGACCTTCCTGTCTGGCCAGTTCCTCCGTCTTTACAAACAAGTCATTTCCTCCTCCTACCCTATCATCTGCACTTTTTCTATTATTTACCTTGATTTGTTTTAGTGCCGCAGCTATCTTCTTTGCTCCTGCACCTGGGTAAGAATGTACTTTTCTCTTACTTCTGTTTTTGGCGACAAAATTTAAGCCCTGCTCTTTTACGAACGTGTCTCCGATTAATATTGTCTCCTCTTCTCCTCTGCTTCTGAGAGCACAGCAAATCTATTCGTTGTGTCGATTCCTTTTGGGTGATAATTGTGTTTTCTGGCTGCTATCACTCTTCTACCAACAGCTCTCTCGAATTCATCATTTTTATTATTGTAATCTTCTTTCTTTGTACCTAGTCTAGTGCTTTTTTCTATTTAATTTCTGGTTCTGGTCTTAAGCAATTGTTTTCTAATCTCTACTATACTCTCTCCGTTTTCTATGTCGTTGTTCAATTCCTGTTTTTCTTTCTTAAGGTTTGTAACTTCTCTTCGTAGGTCTCCAATTTCCTTTTCCATCCTGTCTTCTCTTTTCTTCTCTTACCTTCAAGTTTGTCCTTTATCAACTCTTTTATTTCCTTTGCTAATTCTTCTACTTCCCTCCTCAGTTTAGCTATATATCTCCTATAATTATTGTTGACAGGAGAGACAGACACTGAGACTACCTAGCTTTGATGAGCATTGCTTTTTGTAGTCTACGCATCACTTGTTAATAGTGCATTTCGCACATGTGTGCTTTAACTTTAAATTTTCTTGAGTCATCTTTGTGTCTTGGTTTCAAGGAAAAAGGGGGTAGGAGGTGGTTGAGTACTCCCACAGTCGCCGCATCCGTTTATCCATGGACAGTTTTCCATACTTCGTCGCCAGGATACCTTTTATCGATGCCACACTAACATACGGTCTCCCTGTTGTTAGACGATCCCAAACGTGTAGCAGCTCCCAACTGAGCAATTGATTTTAGCCTGAGCAAATGATTTTTCGCCAGGAGTGAACAGCAGCATCCCTTAAATTACTAAACTTCCAACAGCCATGAATAGCCAGAAACTTATAACCAGAATGCTTCTCCTCCTACCATGAAAATCCCCAAGGAATGGCCACACCAGCAGGCCCCAGGGGTAGGAAGTTCCACAATCAATGTCACAGAAGCTCGTCTGGAGTTTTTAGTTGGCTAGGACTCCAACAAGGCATAAAAGCCTCGCAACCGAGAGAGAGAGAGAGAGAGAGAGAGAGAGAGAGAGAGAGAGAGAGAGAGAGAGAGAGAGAGACTTTGATATCATAGTATATCTATAAATACTGATATATAATATGTACACTGTTCTTGACACTGCATGTGAAAATGTTCTCCATAGGTACTCTACTGGCGTATTTAAGTAGTGCTAAGTAATAATCAGAATCCAGACTTGGAATAAAAATTGAACATAGTAAACTCTACGGGTTATATAACGAATGTTTAACTACTGCATCTGGCATCTCTGAATAAAAGTTGAAAGTGACTTTCATAATGACCTATTTTAGACATGCCAACCTTTGGTGCGTTGTTCAGCAGCTAAATCAACAACGAGAATCATAATTATGAAATAGAACTAACATAATATTACTGCAGCTGAGGCAGTGATTGCTTTTAATTTTTTTTTGTTTATATGTTTAAAAGATGGTTTAATTCAGGAATAAAGGTAAAAATAATGAAATAATATCATGTAAATTAAAGGTTGAAAATACTTATAAAATATTGAATGAATAAGTATAAATAAATAATATATCAAATAAAAAATAAAATAAATGAAAGTAAATAAAATTAAATAAAAAAAACAAAAATAATAAATAAATAAAATAAATAAAATAAAATATTAATAAACTAATAGAAAATAAATAAATAAGAAATAAATAAAATAAATAAATACTATAAATGAAGAAATTAATAGTATAACTAAACTAAATAAATAATAAAATAAAAAAGTTCATAAATAAGCATACATACAAATACATAAAAATAAACTACATGAATAGATATAAAAATAAAAATTAAAAAATTACATATAAATAAATAAACAACAAAATAAATAAGTAAATAAATGATTAAATAAAAATAAGTGAACATATAAAAAGAAGAATAAAAATAAATATAAATAAATTAAAAAATTAATAATTAATATATAAAAAAGTAAATGATAAATAAATAAACATATTCAAAATAAATAAATAATCAAATAAATTAAATAAATAAATAAATAAAATAAATGAATATTAATTAAATTAATAAACAAATAAAAAATAACTAAATTTAAATAAATGAATCAAAAAAATGAATAAATAAAAATAAATAAATAAACCAACAGTAAATAAAAAATTAATAAATAACTACATATGAACCAAATAAAAAATAAATAATCAAATAAAAATAAAAATAATAAAAAAATAAATAAATAAAAATAAATACTTAAAAATAAATATATAAATGAAAAATATAAATAAATAAATAAAATACAAATAAATTAAATTAACACAAATGATATATTAAAAATAAAAGAGATAAATACAGAATTAAAAAATAGAAATAAATAAAGAAATGGATCAAAATAAATATAAAAATACAATATTTTAAATAAAATAATAAATAAAAAGTAAATAAATGCAAAAATATGCAAAAAAATGAATAATTTGATAAAATAGAATAAATAAACAAATATATAAACAAAAAAAAATATAAAAAATAAATAACTAAAGATAAAAATAAATATAAACAAAAATAAACATATAAATAAATAAATATAAATAGATAAAAACGAATATATAAAGTAAAAAAAAAGGATTAATAAAAAAAAAATAAAAATAATTAAATAATAAATAAACCAAATATATAAGTAAATGAATAAAAAATAAGTGAATACATAAAAATATGAATAAAAAATAAATTCATTCATTCATTAAAATAATAATTAAATACATATAGGAAAAATAAATGAATAATAAATAAACATATCAAATAAATAAATTATTAAATAAATTAATAAATAAATAAAAATAACTGAATAAAATAAATTAATAAACAATAAATAATTAAATAAAAGTAAATGAATAAAAAAATGAATAAATAGAAATAAATAAATAAAGAACAAAAAGAAAAAAAAATAAAAATTAATAAATTAATAAATAAACATATATATGACAAATAAAAAATAAATAATCAAATAAAAAAAATAAATAAGTAAAAATAATATACAATAAAAAATATAAATAAAATAAAAATAATAAATAAAATTAACCAACAAATGAATAAATATTAAAAATAAAATAATAAATACAGAATTAAAAAATAGAAATAAAAGAGAAATAGATAAAAATAAACATATAAAAATCAATATTTAATAAAAAATAAAAAGTAAAGAAATACAAATAAATATGCATAAAAATAACAAATAATTGATAAAAATAGAATAATAAACAAATATAAAATCAAAATAAATATATAAAAAAATAATAACAAAACAAAAGATAAAAATAAATATAAAAAATAAACATATAAATAATAAATATAAATAGATTAAAATCAAGAAATAAAAATAAAAAAAGAATTAATAAAAATTAAAAATAAATTAAAAAATAAATAAATAAATACATAAAACAAAATACATAGTAAATGAATAAAATAAGTGAATAATAATATGAATAAAAAATAAATAAATAAATGAAAATTAAAATAATAAGTTAAATATACAAAAAAAATAAATGAAATAAATAAATAAAACATGAAATAAATAATTAAATAATAAACAAATAAAAATAAATGAATAAAAATAAATTAATAAAAAATAAAATTAATAAACAAAAAATAAACTAAATAAAAATAAAATGAATAAAAAATGAATAAATAACAAAAATTAAATAAATAAAGAACCAAAAAAAATACGTAAAGAAATGAATAATTAATGAATAAACACATATAAGTAAAAAAATAAAATATCAAATAAAAATGAAAATAAATACAAAAATAAATAAGTGAAAAATAAATATTTAAAATAAATATAGAAATAAAAAACAAAATAAATAAAATAAATAAAAATAAAAAATAAATAAATAAAGATAACACAAAAATGAATAAACGTTAAAAATTAAAAATAATAATACAGAATTTAAAAAAAATAGGAAATAAATAAAGAAATAGATAAAAATAAATATATAAAAATAAATATTCAAATTAAAATAAATAAAATAAAAAGTAAATAAACACAAATAAATATGCAAAATAAATAATTAAGATAAATTGAATAAATAAAACATATAAAATCAAATAAAAACAAATAATATTAAAACATAATAAAAATAAAAAAAATAAAAAATAAAAAAAAAACTATAAATAAAATAAATAGATAAAAATCAAGAAAAATAAAAATAAAAAAGAAGTTAATAATAATAAAAATAAAAAAATAAAAAAATAATAAATAAACAAAACAATACATAAGGAATGAAAAAAAATAAGTGAAATAATAAAATATGAATAAAAAAATAAATAATTAATTAAAATAACAAATAAATATAAAAAATAAAAAATAAATAACTAAATAAATAAAATATCAAAATAAAAAGAAATAATTAAACAAAATTAAATAAATAAATAAATAAAAATAAATGAACAAAAAATTAAACATACAAATAAATAACTAAATAAAATAAAGATTAAATTAATAAATAAAAATAAATAAATAAAAAGAACAAAAAATAAGTAAAAATTTATAAATTTGGTTTAAATAGGCATATAAAAAACGAACAAATAAAAAAGTAAATAATTCATAAAAAGAAAAAAAATAAAAAAAATAAACAAATAAAAATAAATATTTAAAAAATGAATATATAAATAAAAATAGAAATAATAAATAAATAATGGAATACAAAATTTGAAACAAATGAATAAATATTAAAAAAGAAAATAAATACAGAATTAAAAAATCGAAATAAAAAAATAAATTAAAAAATAAATAAATATAAATAAAGATGAATAAAAAAAATAATTTGATAAAATAGAATAAAATAACAATATATAAAAACAAATAAAATATGTAAAAAAAATAAATAACAAAAGATAAAAATAGATATAAAATAAACATGTAAATAAAAAATATATAGAAATAAAAAATCCATAAATAAAAATAAAAAAGCAAATAAATAAAAATAAAAATAAAAAAAAATGTAAAATAAATAAATAAATAAATAAATAAAACAAAATACATAAGTAAATAAATAAAAATGAGTGAATATAGAAAAATATGAGTAAAAAATAAATAAATAAATTAACTAAAATAATAATTAAATATATAAAAAAAGAAATGGATAAATAATAAATAAAATAAAAATAAATAATAAATAGTAAATAAACAAATAAATAACTAAATAAAAATAAATGAATAAAAATTAATAAATAAAAATAAATAAATCAAAAGACAAAAAATAAGTAAAAAAATTACAAATTAATAAAAAAACATATATATATATATATATATATATATTATATATATATTATATATATATATATATATTATATACAATTTTGAAAGTTGTTTACCAATATATGTATTTACGTAATTCAACGGATAGCCATTGTTTTTTAAGAGTGACCTTAGAAATTCCAATTCTTCGTGTAAATTCAAATAGCTAGAACAAATTTTATATGCTCTGGTAACTAGCGTAAATATTAAATTCATCTTATATTTCAAAGGTGTAGCTGATTGAAATTTAGACATAAGACCTGTGAAAGTAGGCTTTCTAAAGACTGAAGTGTGAAATTTATTATTAAGATTTTAAATTCTATTTTATATGCTTACTATTAAGGTACTCTAAAAAACGAGGAATCTGGTCACGACTCTTAAAAATTAAGAAAGTATCATCAACATACCTCCTGTACAAAAAGGGCTTAAAATCTAAAGGGCAATCGTCTAACCATTTCTTCTCCATAAAACACATAAAAGCATTAGCCAGAGATGGTCCTATACTGGATCCCATACTTACACCATCAATTTGCTTATATAACAAACTGTTAAACAAAAAAATAACATTCTTTGGTAGCTAGGATTAAAAGTTCCTTTACTGAGACCTGTTGAACCCGTTGACAGTATCATTATTATTTTTAAACAGCTCGTTTAGACAGATGTCAATCGTCTCATCCAGTGGAATTTGAGTGAAAAGAGACTTCACATCAAATGATGCCATAACACAATTATCAAAATTACAGTTTCTTAGGCAGTTGATAAAATGAAAGGAGTCATTCAAGGTATACTCATTTGTAGTTAACGGCGCAAGGATGGGAACAAGAAACTTTGCGGTATTATAGTTGGCAGTCCCAATAGCTGATAGAATAGGTCTCAATGGGTAATTTTCCTTGTGGACCTTGCTTGGAGCCCGTACAGACGTCCTGGTCTAGACCCGGACGCTTGAAGGCCATGAAAACCTCTTTAGAGAAAACAGCCAGATTTATATAGTTTGTCTAATGTTTCTATTGACTTTATCTTCTAAATGCACAATACATCTGAAAGGTCTTTCTTAATAACGTGGAACTTAGTTTGATCATTAAGGATGTCTATCATTTATCAACATACTCTGTCTATTCAGCAAGACTACACCATTGCCCTATCGGGTTTTGTAACCACAATGATGTGTCTTTAGCTCACTTTGTAAAATATTAAACTCGTCAGTACTAAGTAAATACTTGGTCTCTGGTTTATAATTGTAAAGGACGAAAACGCAAGGGGTTTAGAGTTGATCTGAAATAATCATAAGAGTAGCCTTTGGGATTGTTGGTATAAAAATTATGTGTTTGTAAAGCCTTAAACAAACGTTCCCAATTCAAGAAGTGTGAGTCAAAACGTAACCTTTTAGACGTAAAAGCAAAATTAAGACCGAGCGTGATAAAACCACTTTTTCTTTATCAGTCAATACACGAGAGGAATAATTAAAAATGACATTATCGGGAGACATGGACGAATCGAAATAACCTACAATTTTTCAATTTTAAGGAATGCACATGAGAAACTTTTTTCAATGCTATTGGTATTGACTCTATTTATACAATTAGATAAATGAATGAAATCTAAACGAGAAACTGAATTTTTCAACACATCGGTCACTTGGTTTAGTTTAAATGCAGTAAGATGCAAAAGTCGCCGCTTACCGCGAATTTCTTCTTCCAGTAGTTTCTTCTGGTACTCTCCCGATAATGTTGGGTTCTGTGTAAGGTTTTGTTGTATAACTTGAAGTGAAGAAATTTTGGGATGAGTCCATTTCTCTCACAAGTCTCCAGGAAATGCAAATCACTGCGGACTTTTTCTCAACTTATAATCTGTCCTTTGTACCAACCTAAGTTGTTGAAGAACTGTAGGTCCATATCTTCTTCTGACAATCACAGCAATTGAAACACCAGCAGAGAAGCGCCATCTACATATCAGTAAGGACACCAAAGGAAAACCCGGAACAGCATTTTTGTACAACTTTATTGGGACATGTTTCGAGTAGTACTATCACTCGTTATCAACCTACAAAATTAAAATGAATGACATTATAGTTCTTTCAATCAAATTTACAATAATAAAATGATATGTATAAAAATGATAAGATACGTTAAAAGATAGCTAATACGTATATATATATATAATTAAAAATTGCTAAATGAAACAATTGAGTAGATAAAATAAAATGAAGCAGAATGCAAATTTAAGTCACAAAAACGGATGGTACAAAAGAACAGTAAATATACTAAGTCGATATACAAACCAGCAGGATGCAGACTAAAAACACAAAAGTGAGGTAACAGCTACATTTCTAGCCAAGGAAGGCTTTATCTTAACAGAATATAAAACTTCTAGAATGTCGAGGTCTGTAGCAAACTGGGCAGAGGTTAAAATAGAAAAATCATCGATATGTAAAGGTGACCAGACTCCTAGCTGTGTTCCCTAATTGCACTATAACTAGGTCTTGTAAGATAATTGCCTGTACGAAATGACCTACCAAGGTGCTCAAACCTTGGTAATTGTGATAATTGTGTTATGGCATCATTTGATGTGAAGTCTCTTTTCACTCAAATTCCACTGGATGAGACGATTGACATCTGTCTAAACGAGCTGTTTAAAATAATAATGATACTGTCAACGGGTTCAACAGGTCTCAGTTAAAGGAACTTTTAATCCTAGCTACCAAAGAATGTTATTTTTTGTTTAACAGTTTGTTATATAAGCAAATTGATGGTGTAAGTATGGATACAGTATAGGACCATCTCTGGCTAATGCTTTTATGTGTTTTATGGAGAAGAAATGGTTAGACGATTGCCCTTTAGATTTTAAGCCCTTATTGTACAGGAGGTATGTTGATGATACTTTCTTAATTTTTAAGAGTCGTGACCAGATTCCTCGTTTTTTAGAGTACCTTAATAGTAAGCATATAAATATAGAATTTACATCTGAAGTCGAAGATAATCATACACTTGCTTTTCTAGATATTCAAGTTAAAAATCTTAATAATAAATTTCACACTTCAGTCTTTAGAAAGCCTACTTTCACAGGTCTTATGTCTAAATTTCAATCAGCTACACCTTTGAAATATAAGATGAATTTAATATTTACGCTAGTTACCAGAGCATATAAAATTTGTTCTAGCTATTTGAATTTACACGAAGAATTGGAATTTCTAAGGTCACTCTTAAAAAACAATGGCTATCCGTTGAATTACGTAAATACATATATTGGTAAACAACTTTCAAAATTGTATGTAAACAACAACCCGAAACTACTGCTAACGTTAAGAAACCTGTTATTTATTTACCTTTAACTTTTACTGGAACTCATAGTTACGATCTAAAAAAGCAATTAATTTCTATTTTGTCCATTGGTTACCCTCAGCTAGATATCAAAATATATTTTACTTTACAAAATAAATAAGGAAATTTCTTTAAAATTAAAGACCCGCCTATAACCAACAGGGCCTTCGCTCCAATCTGATCTATAAAAATGGCAGTGCAGTGGTTGTGATGCCACTTACGTCGGAAAAAACTACCAGATCAGCTTGGATGAGATGGTTTGAGCACCTTGGTAGGTCATTTCGTTCAGGCCATTATCTTACAAGACCTAGTTTATAGTGCTATTAGGGAACACAGCGAGGAGTCTGGTCACCCTTTACATATCGATGATTTTTCTATTTTAACCTCTGCCCAGTTTGCTACAGACCTCGACATTCTAGAAGTTTTATATTCTGTTAAGATAAAGCCTTCCTTGGCTAGAAATGTAGCTGTTACCTCACTTTTGTGTTTTTAGTCTGCATCCTGCTGGTTTGTATATCGACTTAGTATATTTACGTTCTTTTGTACCATCCGTTTTTGTGACTTAAATTTGCATTCTGCTTCATTTTATTTTATCTACTCAATTGTTTCATTTAGCAATTTTTAATTATATATATATATTTTTTTAAGTATTAGCTATCTTTTAACGTACTCTTATAATTTTTATACATATCATTTTATTATTGTAAATTTGATTGAAAGAACTATAATGTCATTCATTTTAATTTTGTAGGTTGATAACGAGTGATAGTACTACTCGAAACAGTCCCAATAAAGTTGTACAAAATGCTGTTCCGGGTTTTGGCCTTGGTGTCCTTACTGATATGTAGATGCGCTTCTCTGCTGGTGTTTCAATTGCTGTGATTGTCAAAAAGATATGGACCTAAAGTTCTTCAACAACTTAGGTTGGTACAAAGGACAGTTATAAGTTGAGAAAAAGTCCGCAGTGATTTGCATTTCCTGGAGACTTGTGAGAGAAATGGACTCATCCCAAAATTTCTTCACTTCAAGTTATACAACAAAACCTTACACAGAACCCAACATTATCGGGAGTACCAGAAGAAACTACTGGAAGAAGAAATTCGCGGTAAGCGGCGACTTTTGCATCTTACGTGCATTTAAAACTAAACCAAGTGACCGATGTGTTGAAAAATTCAGTTTCTCGTTTAGATTTCATTCATTTATCTAATTGTATAAATAGAGTCAATACCAATAGCATTGAAAAGTTTCTCATGTGCATTCCTTAAAATTGAAAAATTAGGTTATTTCGATTCGTCCATGTCTCCCGATAATGTCATTTTTAATTATTCCTCTCGTGTATTGACTGATAAGAAAAAAAGTGGTTTTATCACGCGGTCTTAATTTTGCTTTTACGTCTAAAAGGTTACGTTTTGACTCACACTTCTTGAATTGGGAACGTTTGTTTAAGGCTTTACAAACACTAATTTTTATACCAACAATCCCAAAGGCTACTCTTATGATTATTTCAGATCAACTCTTAAACACCTTGCGTTTTCGTCCTTTTACATTATAAACCAGAGACCAAGTATTTACTTAGTACTGACGAGTTTAATATTTTACAAAGTCTAGCTAAAGACACATCCATTGTGGTTACAAAACCCGATAAGGGCAATGTAGTCTTGCTGAATAGAACAGAGTATGTTGATAAAATGATAGACATCCTTAATGATCAAACTAAGTTCCACTCCACGTTATTAAGAAAGACCACCCTTTCAAATGTATTGTGCATTTAGAAGATAAAGTCAATAGAAGACATATATATATATCTATATGTATATATATATATATATTATATATATATAATATATATTATATATATAATATATAGATATATGTTATCATATATATATATATATATATATATATATATATATATATATATATATATCTATGAACAAATAAAAAACAAATAATTGAATAAAAAATAAAATAAATAAAAAATATATTAATTAAAAATAAATGTTTAAAAATAAACAGATAAATAAAAATAAAATAAATAAAGAAATCAATAAAATAACAAATTAAAAACAACACAAATGAATAAAATATTAAAAAAATAATAAATAAAGGAATTTAAAAAAATATAAATAATACATAAAAATAGAAATAAAAAGTTAAATTTATATAAAATATATTTTAAAAAACTAAAATAAAAAATAAAAAGAAATAAATATAAATAAATATGCATAAAAATACATAATTTGATAAAATAGAATAAAAAAACAATATATCAAAAACAAATATATAAAAAATAAATAACAAAAGATAAAAATAAATATAAAAATAAACATAAATATATAAATATAAATAAATATAAATCAAGAAATAAAAATAAAAATGAATAAGTAAAAATCGAAATAAATTAAAAATAAGTAAATAAAGAAATAATAAAAATACATAAGTAAATAAATAAAAATAAGCGGAATATATAAAAAATATGAATAAAAAATCAATAAATAGATTAATTAATTAAATAATAATTAATAAAAAAATAAAAAAATGAATAAATAAATAAACATATCAAAATAAATAAATAATTAAATTAAATAAATAAATAAATAAATAAAATAAATGAAATAATAAAAATAAATTAATAAAGAAATAAATATCTAAATAAAAATAAATGAAAAAAATGAATAAAAAATAAACAAAAGTAAATAAATAAAAGAACAAAAAATAAGTAAAATTAAGAAATTAATAAATAAGCAAATATATGAACAAATAAAAAATATATATTAAATAAATAAATATATAAATACATGTTTAAAATTAAAATATATAAATAAAAAATAAATAAATAAAATTAAATATATAAAAATGAATAAATAAATAAACATATCAAAATAAATAAATAATTAAATAAAATAATAAATAAATAAATAAAATAAATGAATAAAAATAAATTAATAAACAAATAAATAACTAAATAAAAATAAATGAATAAAAAATGAATAAATATAAATAAATAAATAAAAGAACAAAAAATAAGTAAAAATTAAGAAATTAATAAATAAAACACATATATGAACCAATAAAAAATAAATAATTAAATAAAAATAAATAAATAAAATAAATAAATAATATTAACACAAATGAATGGATATTAAAAATAAAAAATAATAAATACAGAATTTTTAAAAAAATAGAAATCAATATAGAAATAGATAAAAATATATATAAAATAAATATTTAAATAAAATAAATAAATAAAAAGTAAAAAAATACAAATAAATATACATAAAATAAATAATTTGATAAAATAAAATGAATAAATCTATAAAAAATAAATATATAGACAAATGAATAACAAAAGATAAAAATCAAATATAGAAATCAAACATAAAAAATTATAAATATAAATAGATAAAATGAAAATAAAAAAAAAGGAAAAAGAAAAGGGAAAATAAATGAAAAATAAAAAATAAAAAAAAAGAAAAAATTATGAAAAGTAAGTAAATAAAAAATTAAATAACAACAAATAAAAAATATAAAAAATATAAAAAAAAAAATAAACGAATGAATAAATAAATAAAATAAATAAAATACACGAAAGTAAACATAAAACCATAGATAAATAAATAAAATTAAAGAAATTAATTAAAAATGAAAAATAACTGAAAAATAAGTAAATAATACAATAAAATAAATTAATAAAAATGAATTAATTAACTAAAATATCATATACAATAAAAAAAATAAAATAGGTAAAAAACTATCAAATAAACAAACAATTGAAAATTAAATAAAGATAATATATAAAAATAGCAAAATTAAGCTATATAAATTAAAATACAAATATATAAAACAAAAAATAAAATGAATAAAAGCTAAATAAAAAAATAAAAAATAAATATAAAATAAAATAATTGAATAAATAAATAAAAAATAAATGAATAAATAAATAAAATAAATCAATTAATAGAAATAAATTAAATAAATAAATAAATAAATAAAAATAAATAAATGAATAAATAATAATGAACAAATAAATAAATAACCCTCCAAAAAAAAAGTAAATGGAAAAAAAATTAATAAATAAAATATATATCTATGAATAAATAAAGAAATACGTAAATAAGGCAGTGAAAAAAAGAACAAATAAATATAAAAAAAATATAAATACATAAATAAATAAATATAAATAAAAAAAGATAAATAAATTCAATATATAAAAACGAAAACAAAAATAAATAAATACAAATAATGAATAAAATAATAAAAAATAAAAAAATACATATAAATAAATAAATTAATAAAAATAAATGAATAAATAGATAAAGAAAAATATATAAATACATAAATATATAAAGAAATAAAAAAATATAAAAAAATATAAATACATAAATAACAAATAAAAATAAAAATAAATATAAAAAAAAAATATACAAATAAACGTAATAAATAGAAAATAATTAAATAAAAATAATAGAATAATGATAAATAAACAAATAAAAAAATAAATAAATATATACAACTAAATAAAAATAAACAAAATAGATAAAAATAAATATAAAATAAATATAAATATAAATAATAAAGATAAATAAAATAAAAATCAATTAAAATATATAGGAATGAATAAAAATACATGAAAATGAATAAATACATAAAAATAAATACATAAAAACTAAAAAATAATAAAATAAAAATAAATAAAAATAAATAAATAAATAAAAAATTAAATAAAATTAAAAATAATAAAAATAAACGAATGATAATTAAAAATAAATATAAATAAATAAAAATCAATAATAATAAATAAAATAAAAAAAAATAAAATAAATAAATATTATATACAAAGTAAATAAATAAGTAAAAGAAATATATGAAATTAAATAGATAAAAAATAAATAAACAAATAAAAATAAAAGAAAATAAAAAAAAATTATAAATAAAAATAAAAAAAATAAATAAATAAACAAATATATATATATATATATATAATATATATATATATATATATATATATATAATAATATATATAATAATAAATAGATAAAAATAAATTATTAATTAAATAAATAATTAAATGAAAATAAATAAAATTAAAAAAAAATAAATAAAATAAATAATAAAATAAATAAATAAACAATAAATTAAATAATAAAAAAAATAAATAAATAAATGAAAAAATAATGAAAAATAAATAAAAAATAGAATTGAATACCAAAAAGAAATTCAATAACTATTACAAAAAATAAAAACATGAAAAATAATAATAATAATAATTAATAAGTAATAATAATAATAATAATATATTATTATTATTATTATTATTTGCGTCCTTCTTAAGGAATGTTCTCAGCCTTCATATACCGGCTATTGTTTGTGGTGATTTTAATATGAACCTTTTTAATATGAATAAGTACGGTTATGTTGACTATTTTGTGAGTAGTATGTTTGAACTGGGTCTCTGCCCTCTTGTAACTATGCCAACTAAAATTAATCCGCAAAACCAAATCACTAGGTTTAGCCTGTTGGATCAGATTTGGATCTCAGAGGGCGACGGCGTGAGACATTCTTTTGTTATTCCCATTGATATAACTGACCATTTCCCTGTTGGGATATCTGTTGACTCATTTCCCAACCATATGCCCACTAGCATAGTTCATGATAAGAGACCTTTAAGCGAGAGACGGAAGGTCACCTTTGCGATGTTGCTGTCTCATTTTGTTTTCACTTTTACTAATGCTAATATAAATGGAACATTTGATCTTTATTTCTCAAAAATATTTGAGCTTTATAAAAGAGCATTTCCTCTGATAAAATACACAGTAAAGATAAAAGAATCTGCTCCTTAGATGACCCCTAAGCTCAAGCAGTGTATCGCAAAGAAAGCAAAACTGCACAAGCTATACCTAGCTGGAAAAATCGTTAAGTTGCATTATATATGGTAGAGAAACAGATTAACCAACGTTTTACGTAGATCAACACGTCTGTACTATATAAAGAAGTTTTATGAGGCAGGCAAAAATTCTCGTATGATCTGGTCTTGTCTGAAATCTGTTTTGGATAAGAGGAAGACGGTTACATTAGAGCGTACTGAGGTGTCTGACTGGGTATTAACTGGACGTGAATTAGCCAATTATGCAAATGAGTATTTTGTTACTGCTGCTGCTTCCCTGGTTGGTAGTTTGTCACAACCTCTGCCTTATACATTTTTATTGGCACCGATAATGTCCACCTGTTTTCTTTATCCTACCGATTCTTTTGAAGTTTTGGGTGTAATAAAGAGGTTAAAAAATTAAGGTAATAAGGTTATGGATATATCACCTCTAATTTTAAAGGAAACTGGACGTTTATTTTCACAACATTTTGCTGAGTTATATAACCTATCAATTGCTGTGCCACAATACCCAAATGCTTTAAAAAAAGGCTAGGGTTGCTCCGGTTCACAAGACTGGATCCAGCTCAAGCTTGGACAATTATCGACCTATATCTGTCCTACCTACAGTTTCTAAGATATTTGAAAAACTTACACTCATAAGAATGGAAAGTTTCATCGATGTACATTCATTGCTTGGCCCATGTCAGTTTGGCTTCCGCCGTGGGAAAATTACAACCCATGCTATTATAAAGTTGTTTTCTACTCTACTCACGGCTTACCATCAGAAAATGTTTAGTGTGTGTTTCTTTTTAAATTTAAACTGGCTCATTACGGATTTAGAGGCCAGTGTCATGAATATTTGAAATCTTATTATCAGAAAATGGAGCAGTAAGTATTTTTAAATGGCCTATGCTCTGATTCTAAACTTGTTACTTGCGGAGTTCCGCAGGGTTCTATTCTTGGCCCTTTGTGTTTTAATTTATTTATCAATGATTTA
The DNA here is from genome assembly GCF_015104395.2 of Macrobrachium nipponense. NCBI lineage: Eukaryota > Metazoa > Arthropoda > Malacostraca > Decapoda > Palaemonidae > Macrobrachium > Macrobrachium nipponense. The sequence goes on along the minus strand of NC_087218.1, from coordinate 18,338,377 downwards.
CCATTGGCAGCTGGAGTTGAGACTGTTATTTGCTGATGACGTAGCCTTTGTTGTCACGTCATGCTCTTTAGAAGGATTTTTTAATAACATCAAAAAGCTCTTCTTAGACTTGGAGAAATATCTAAAAACCAATATGCTCTTGCCAAACTCCAAAAAGAGTAAGTTAATGTTTTTTCCTCGCGCCCGGTACAGAATTTACCTGACATATTCTTTGCAGGAGACGCCATAGAATGGGTGAATGAATTTAAATACTTAGGAATAACAATAACAAGAACTTTGTCCTTTGCTAAACATATTAACAATGTAACCCTAAACATCAGCCGAGTAACAGGAACTCTAGTTGGCATACGTGATGTTGTCCCTACTCGTGTGCTTGTAAATCTGTACTATGCTCTTGCCCTTCCGTACTTGAACAACCATTTGATAGTTTGGGGTTCAGCGCCTGCCAGTCACCTCACCAGACTCAATTCTAGTGTCAATAATTTGCTGAGAACTATCTTAGGAGTTAAATGGGTTGATAATGTCCCCCTGTTGGGGACTGGAAATGTACGTTAATTTGAAGCTGTTGAGGCTAAGGAGTCTTTATAAATACAATCTCTTCAAGTTTTTAAGACTTTTACTGAGTGGGAAGTATACTGAGATGTACGATATTTTACTTCGTCCATATCTCCAAATACACTCATATAAAACAAGAGGAAATATGTTTCGCCATCCTCATTTGGCTTGCGAGGTGGAGAGAAGATTTTTATCACATCAAATGATACTGCTGTACGATAGTCTACCACCTACCTTATTTGAGGGCTCTCTCCGGTATTCGTTACGTTTATACAAGTCATCATTGATGAGCGAACAATAGTTGTCTTTTATAGAATGGTAGAATGATAACTTTTTAACTTTGGTTGTTTTAGTATCTCTGGTCTGGTGTTTTAGTAAGGCTGTACAATAGTTGATTTAAATTCTCATTCCGTTGTTTTATATGATGTAATTTTGTCGAATCTGTGCTATTACATGGATTCCATTGTTTTTTAATATTGTCTAACTTTATGTGTTGGTGTGTGTATTTTTGTCTTGATTTCATTGTTCTAAATATTGTCTAAGTTTGTGTGCATTAATGTCTGTGCTTTATGCTGATTTTATTGTATTGACGTTTTTATGTAGCCTGCCATATAAGCTACTACAGCTTAGGCAGCTTTACTGGAACTATGTGGAGATTTGTATTAATATGACATAAATAAAAACTAAAGTAAACTAAACTAAACTAATAATAATAATAATAAAAATAATTCATATGAAAAAATTATATTAAAATGTTTTTAAAAATAAATAAAAAATAAAAAATAAATAAAAAAATATTAAAATAAAATAAAATATATAATAAAAATATAAATAAAAAATAAAATGATAAAAATATATTGAAATAATAATATTTAAGATAATAAATCTAATTAAAAAAATTAAATCGATGAAAAAATATAGGTAAAATGTACATTAATAATAAAATAAAAAAATAAAAAAAAATAAAAATATATATATAAAAAAAATAATACTAATAACTATAATAATAATAATAATAATAATAATAATAATATAATAATAATAATAATAATAATAATAATAATACACAGAATCCTAGAATATATATCGGGTAAAGGAAAGCACCATCAGTTGCTCAAAAATGAAACGAGCAACTGAAGTACAGTATTTACAAGCTCCGGGATAAGACTAGGAGAGGTTAACATCAGGAGAGGGATCTTCCAGGGCGACTCGCTGTCACCACTACTCTTCGTAGTAGCCATAATTCACATGACAAAAGTACTACAGAAGATGGACCAAAACACAACTTCAGCGAGAGTTCCAACGACTTGTGCAAAGTGCGTGGGTACACCGCTTCCTGGTCGAGATGCCCCAAGAAAGCAGCTTTCGATGACACTGGTGCGCAGATATCCATCATTCGCAAGGATGAAATTCCTTACGGAGCTTGGGTTGACAGGCACCAATTCGTCACAAAGGAAAGCCTCAACCACGGTAAGATGTTCTCGCCTACTGTCCGTTCGAGAGTCACCCGACCTCACCGCTCTAAGGTATGTACAATGGAGGTTATACCGTCCTCCTAGGACATGATTTGAAGCCTCCTACCTTTTCACAGTCCCAGAGCCCCGCCCTTTCTTATATATCTCCAGTCCTCCAAGAACCAAGGTATCTACAGAGAGAGGTAACGTCATCCCCACTCAATATCCCAGAAGCCTCTTCATGTACTTTATTGAACATCTGTACAAGAAGTCTCCTGATGTTTGGTGAGGGCGCGGTTCTTTATAGCCCCTTTCTGAGCGTGGCAGGAGAGTCTCTTACTCAGGCGCATGCTGGTCATACAAAAGGTGGTTGTATAGGAAGCGAAGGAAATCGGCATGTCGTCATCTCTTGTCTGCTAGGCCACGCCCCCTTTACAAATGGGCGGCTGTGCGATGAAGGCAGGCTTGTAGTAATTGGAATTTAATTGGAATTTTATTCAATAAATATTCTTAGGTAACTGTAATTGTAATTCTTCAAAGAAATCTCTGCTTAATATTTATTCTAGTTGTAATAGAAATTTGCTAAACGTATGATGACGTCATACTACAGATATGACGTCACATACCGAAATATTTATCTGAAATCAATAAAATTCTAAACATTTCCTTATGTTTTCCTGATTTACCTGGTACCAGCCACCACAATGTAGCTATGTTAAGATGTAAACATAGTTAAAAAGACCGCGTTCCCTCTGAGAACTGAAATATGACGAAAAGGGTATAGATGTGAAGGAGCTTAGTGACAGAAAACGATCAAACAAATATCCTCGGGGACTGTTGTATCAATACAAAAAAGTTGATACATGCCAATAGACCAGACGTCACATTGATTGTCAACATTAAGAAGAAAGTATCACTCATTGATGTCGCAATACCATGTGACACCAGAGTAAAAGGGAAAAGATTGAGAAGTATCGGGAGACTTTGATATCATAGTATATCCATAAAGACTAATATATAAATATGTACACTAATCTTGATCCTGCATGTTCATATGACCTCCATAGGCACTGTACTACCGTGTTTAAGTAGTGCCAAGGAATAGTCAGAATCCAGAATTAGAAAAAAATTGACCCTTCAAACACTCTACGGTTTATACAATGAATGTTTAACTACAGCTTCACAAGGACCTATTTTAGACATGCCAACCTTCGGTGCGTTGTGCAGCAGGTAAGCAACAACGAGAAAATCATAATTATGAAAATATAACAATAAAATATTATTGAAGCTGAGTCAGTAAATACCTTTAATTAACACGTTTAAAAGATGGTTTTTAGTACAAGAATAAAGTTAATAATAATCAAATAATAGAGATGCAAATTAAAATTTTAAAAACACAAATAAAAATAAATGAAATAAATAAAAATAAATAAATAATTCATAAATAAATAAAAAAATTAAATTAAATTAAATAAACAAATTTAAATAAAAATAAATAAAAAATAAAAATAAAATAAATAAAAATAAACACAAATAAATAAAAATATAAAAAATAAAAATAAATAAATAAAGTAAGAAATAAAAGAATAATAATAAATAAAATTAACATACTTAAATGAATAAACAAAAAACACTCAAAATATAAATAAAAATAAATAAAAACTAAAAAAATAAATAAATAAATAATAATAAATATATGAAAATAAATAAATGAATAAATAGATAAATATATAAAAATAATAAAATAAAAGAAAAGGAAATAAATAAAAAAAATTAATTAAGGAATAAAAATAAAATAAAATAAATAAAAAATAAATAAATAATAAAATAAATTAATTAAATTAATAAATAAAAATAAATAAACAAAAAATTAAGAAAATAAATTAATTAATAAATAAACATATATATGACTGAATAAAAAAAAATAAAATAAATAAAATGAAAATAAAAAAAAGAAAAATAATTACTAAATAAATTTTCAAAAAACTAAAAAAATTAATAAAAATAAATATTAAAAATAAATATATATAAAATTAATAAATAAAAATAAATAAATAAAAAAAATAATAAACTAAAAAATAATGAAAAAATTAATTAATAGATAAAATTAATATTTATAAAAATTAAATTAATCAAATTTAAGGAAAAAAATAAATACGTAAAATAAATAAAATTAATAAATAAACAAATATATGAAAATAAATAAATAAATAAATAAAAATAGATAGAAATAATTTTAAAAATTATCATAAAAAATAAATAAATATAATTGATAAAAATCAATAAATAAAAATAAATAAGAATAAATAAAAAAATAAAAATCAATGAGAATAAATAAATGCATAAAATCGATAAATAAAAACTAATAAATAAATAATTATAAAAAAAATAAATAATATTATAAAAATAAATAAAAGAAAATAAAAATATATAAATAAATAAAAAAAAAAATTGAATAGATAAATAAAAATAAAATTTAATAATAAAAAATACAGGTCAATAATAAAAGAAAAATAAAATAAATAAATAAACCTAAATATAGAAAAAATAAATAAATAAAAATAAATAAAAATAAAAAATAAATAAAATAAAATAATAAATATATACAAATTGGAAATAAATAAAAAAATATAAATAAATGAAAAAATATATGAAAATAAATAAAAATAAATCAAATAATTACAAATAATAAATAATTAAAAATAAATAAAATTAAATAAATTAATTAATTATTAGGATAAAATAAATACATAAATCAAAAGTAATAATAATAATAAAATAAATAAATGAAAAGTTAATAAATAAATAAAATAAATAAATAAATAAATAAATAAATAAATTAATAATTAATGAAAAAAATAATTAAAGAATTATAATCAAATACATAAATAAAAATAAATATTTAAACATAAAAATAAATAAAAAACATGAAAAATAATAATAAAAATAAAAATATATAATGCAAATGATAAAATCATGAAAATATAAATGAAAAAACAAAAAAATGAAAATAAAATGATGTTATTAAAATAAAATTTAAATAAATAAAAATATAAATAAAACTAATAAAATAATAAGTTGAAATAAAAAATATTTAAATAATAATATCTTATTTAAACCAAATAAAAATGATAAAATAAATAATAATAAGGTATATAATATATATATTAATAAAATAAAAATTTAAAAGTAATAAAATATATAAAATAAAAGTATTAAATAAATACAATACTAATAACTATAGTAAATATAAGAATAAAAATGAAAAAATAATAATGAGAACAATAACAATAATAATAATAATAATCAATAATAATAATAAAAACAATAATAATAATAATAATAATAAGAATAAGCAGAAGCCTTGAACAACATATATGGGGCAGAGGAAAGCACCATCAGCTTCCTCAAAAATGCAATGGGAAACTGGAATACAGTATTTACAACCTCCGGGATAAGATTCGGAGAGGTTAACATCAGGAGAGGGATCTTCCAGGGCGACTCACTGTCACCACTACTCTTCGTAATACCCATAATTCACATGACAAAAGTACTACAGAAGATGGACCATAACACGACTTCAGCGAGACTTTCCAACGACTTGTGGCAAACTGCATGCGGGCCACACCGCTTCCTGGTCGAGATGCCCCAAGAAAGCAGCTGCAGTTTCTGCCATACAATGACAGGAACGGACAATACTTAAGTTCTAGTAGACCTCCAGCGCCGGGCACTATATTTGCTGTACCTCCCAGAGGTCGCTATCCTTCCAACAGGTCCGAGCTTTCGATGACACTGGTGCGCAGATATCCATCATTCGCAAGGATGAAATTCCTTACGGAGCGCGGTTTGGCAGGCACCAATTCGTCACAAAGGAAAGCCTCAACCACGTTAAGATGTTCTCGCCTACTGTCTGCTCGAGCGTCACCCGACCTCACCGCTATGAGGTATGTACAATGGAGGTTATACCGTCCTCCTAGGACATGATTTGAAGCCTCCTACCTTTTCACAGTCCCAGAGCCCCGCCCTTTCTTATATATCTCCAGTCCTCCAAGAACCAAGGTATCTACAGAGAGAGGTAACGTCATCCCCACTCAATATCCCAGAAGCCTCTTCATGTACTTTATTGAACATCTGTACAAGAAGTCTCCTGATGTTTGGTGAGGGCGCGGTTCTTTATAGCCCCTTTCTGAGCGTGGCAGGAGAGTCTCTTACTCAGGCGCATGCTGGTCATACAAAAGGTGGTTGTATAGGAAGCGAAGGAAATCGGCATGTCGTCATCTCTTGCCTGCCTAGGCCACGCCCCCTTTACAAATGGGCGGCTGTGCGATGAAGGCAGGCTTGTAGTAATTGGAATTTAATTGGAATTTTATTCAATAAATATTCTTAGGGTAACTGTAATTGTAATTCTTCAAAGAAATCTCTGCTTAATATTAATTCTAGTTGTAATAGAAATTTGCTAAACGTATGATGACGTCATACTACAGATATGACGTCACATACCGAAATATTTCTCTGAAATCAATAAAATTCTAAACATTTCCTTATGTTTTCCTGATTTATCTGGTACCAGCCACCACAATGTAGCTATGTTAAGATGTAAACATAGTTAAAAAGACCGCGTTCCCTCTTTGAGAACTGAAATATGACGAAAAGGGTATAAATGGGAAGGAGCTTAGTGACAGAAAACGATCATACAAATATCCTCGGGGACTGTGGTATCAATGCAAAAAAGGTGATACATGCCAATAGACCAGACGTCACATTGATTGTCAACATTAAGAAGAAAGTATCACTCACTGATGTCGCAATACCATGTGACACCAGAGTAGAAGGGAAAAGATTGAGAAGTATCGGGAGAGAGAGAGAGAGAGAGAGAGAGAGAGAGAGAGAGAGAGAGAGAGAGAGAGAGAGAGAGAGAGAGAGAGAGAGAGAGACTTTGATATCATAGTATATCGATAAAGACTGATATATAAATATGTACACTAATCTTGATCCTGCATGTTCAAATGACCTCCATAGGCACTGTACTACCGTGTTTAAGTAGTGCCAAGGATTAGTCAGAATCTAGAATTCGAGAAAAAAAAAAAATTGACCCTTCATAAACTCTACGGATTATACAATGAATGTTTAACTACATCCTCTTGCATCTTTGAATAAAAGTTAAAATTGACTTTCATAATGACCTATTTTAGACATGCCAACCTTCGGTGCGTTGTGCAGCAGGTAAGCAACAACGAGAAAATCATAATTATGAAAACATAACAATAAAATATTACTGAAGCTGAGTCAGTAAATACTTTTAATTTAACATGTTTAAAAGATGGTTTAGTACTAGAATAAAGTTAAAAATAATCAAATAATAGAGATGCAAATTAAAATTAAAAAATAAAATAAAAATAATGAATAAATAAAGATAAATATATAAATAAATAAAAAATAAAAATAAAATAAATTATAAATAAATAAAAATAAATATATAAATGAAGAAATAAATAATAAACAAAAAAAAAAAATAAAAATAAATAAATAAAAATAAATTAATTAATAAATAAACTTATATAAAAATAAATAAAAATAAACAAACAAATAAATAAAAATAATAAAAATAAAAATAAACAAACAAATAATTAAAATTGTAAGAAATAAAATAAATAAATAAATAAATAAAACTAAATACTTAAATAAATAAACAAAAAACATTCAGTACATAAATAAAAATAAATTAAAAAATAAATAAAATATATCAAAAAGAAAATAATTTAAAATAAAAGAAAAAGAAATAAATAAAATAAATGAAGAAACATAAAAAGAAAATAAATAAATAAATAAAAATAAATAAATAAAAAATAAAAAAATAATAAATTAAATAAACAAAAATGAATAATTTAAAAAAAAGGAAATAAAAAAAATAAATTAATTAATAAATAAACATATACATGAATGAAATAAAAAAATAGGAAAAAATAAAAATAAAATAAAAATAAAATAAAAATAAACAAATAAATAATTCCTAAATAAAATTTTAAAAAACTAAAGAATATATTAATAAAAAATAGATATATAAAAGATAAATATATAAGAAAATAAAATAAATATAGAAATAAACAAATAAATAAAATAAAAACTAAATAAAAAATAAATAAATAGATAAAAAATGAATAAATTAAAAAATAATTAATAAATTTTAAGGAAAAAAATTAAAATGCATAAAAAAATAAATAAAAATTAATAATAAACAAAATATATAAAAAATAAATAAATGCATAAATAAATAAAAATAGATAAAAATAATTTAAAAAATTATCATATAAAATAAATAAATATAAATTGATAAAAATCAATAAATAAAAATAAATAAGAATAAATAAAAAAAAATAAAAATAAATGAAAATAAATAATACATAAAATCGAAATAAATAAAAACGATAAATAAATAATTATCAAAAAATAAATGAATTAATTATTATAAATAAATAAACAAAAATATATAAAAATAAAAAATATATAAAAACAATAGTAAATAAAATTGAATAGATAAATAAAAACAAAAATTAATAATAAAAAATACAGGTCAATAAATAAAAGAAAATAAATAAATAAATACAAATACAAATAAAAAAATAAATAAATAAATAAAAAATAAAAAATAAAATAAAATAAATTAAATAAATATATATAAATGGAAATAAATAAATAAATAATATAAATAAATTATTAAATTAAAATATATGAAAATAAATAAAAAATAAATAAAATGAATACAAATAACAAATAATTAAAAATAAATAAAATTAAATAAATAAATTAATTATTAGGATAAAGTAAATATATAAATAAAGTAATAATAATAAGTATTATTGTGAATATACTAATTGATGCAATAGGAAAAAGAATGCCAAAAGCATGCAAACTGTGTAAGATGTGGTATAGCATAGTTAATCCACAAAACCTGATCAGAAAATGTTCTGCATGCAACATTCCAACGCATCCTCAATGTGCTGAAGTAATGCAAAATACAAGTAAGGATACCGGAATATTTTGCTCAACATGTCTATCATGGATAGACAATGTTATTAAGACTTAATGTACAAATAGTTGAGGATGAAGAAGAAGAGGAAAACGGAAGAGAAGAAAACAAAACTGAAATGACAGAAAAAAATAAGGAAAACAAAGAACAAGACAAGAGTATGGATGCAGAGATACTCATTGATACTACATATGAGGCAATCAAGCAGCATACATACGAAGAAATAAATTACGACATGACAACACAAAATAAAATCCCGAAGAGGCTCTACCCAGATCTGCACACCGATGGGAAAGAGGAAAAAACAGACAAGAAAGACAAAGTCTGCACCCTTTTGAAAAGAGGGAATTGCAGATTCGGAGAAAGATGTTACTACAAACATCCCAAGGTATGTCACAACTATGAAATCTATGGTAAATGTGCATACCAAGACGGCTATGAGGATGATTGCAGAGATCTACATCCAAAAATATGCAAAAACATAAAAGAAGGAAATGGATGTAAGTTCGACAAAAAATGTAGCCATGAATCCAAATCAATTAAATAATCAATCAAATAATAAAATCCAAAATAGGAAAGAAACAAATAAAGAGAGGAACAAAGAACATGAGGTGCAGGAAAAAAGCAAGCCATCACCGCGATATGGAGTGTTGCAAAGAATTTCCAAGCATCAGCTCCAAGATACTACAGCTCAAGAGATAAATACTGTATGTACGATGATAGGGGATATTGCAGATACGGAGAAAATTGCAGATTCAGACACAAAATGAATAATTATGATGAAGGAAGTTCAAATATTATGGAAAAGTTGGATTTTTTAATGTCAGAATTTCTGGAAATGAAGAAAAGAACAACATACCAGAACAGGAAAGAGACGTGGGAAAATCCTTATTATTACCCATATTAAATGAAGGAGATAATACGCAAACCATCATAGTGATGAATGCGCAGGGTTTAGTTACGAGTAACTCAAAAAGAAAAATAGAGTACTTAGAAGAACTAACCCAAATTGAAAAGAAAATAGATATAATGATATAAGTGAAACCTGGTATTCCCAAGAGACTGGTAATGACGATCAAATAAAAGGGTTCCAAACTTATAGATCAGATAGCAAAAAATAGGAATCAAGGGGAACCGTGATATATGGGAAAGACAAAAAAATAGGAAAAATATATGAGAAATATAGTAACTCAGAGTGTGAACTAAGAGCGGTAGAATTTGAATCTGAAAAATTAATGAACATAGTAATATATAGACCTCTAATACTAAAAAGTTTGACACAATAATAGAAAAATTGGATGACATATGTAGAAATCACAAGGACTGGACTATTTTTTCCTATCCAGAGACATTAACTTTCCTTTCGTAGATTGGAAAGAACGAATAGGAGATTGTGGTTGTATTTATACATATAAAAAAGAGAGTAATAGTGCAGAAGATAAGAGGCAATTCGAAAAGCTATTAGATATGCTACTAGAATACAACATTCAACAAATAAATCACCTGCCAACATGAAAGGAAAAATACTTTAGACTAGTACTGGTGAACGAGGTGAATTATGTTTAAAAGAATAAAAGTTTATAATACGGAGTATTTCAGACCATAATCTCATGGAATTAACAGTCCATTCCAAAGCAAGTGAAAACAGAGATAAGCAAGAAATGAAAAAGTGGGAAGGATATGGAAAATACAACTTCTACAGTAAAAATATAAAATGGTCAGAAATAAATGAAGAATTAAACAAAGATTGGGATAACATTTTCAGAAGTGATGATATAAAGGTAAATACGGAGATATTATATAAAATATTAGAGAAAATAGTGAATAAATATATACCGAAGAAGAAAAGTAATCATCAGTCATGCATACCAAAAGACAGAAGGATCTTGTTCCAAAAAATCAGAAAGTGGAAAAAAGGTCTTGCAAAAGGAAAAAATGCATGGAAAGTGATCGAACTAAAAATTAAGATAGAAAATGCAAACAAAAGATTATACAATCACAAGAAAATGAAAAACGGGACTTGGAAGAAAAAACCCTAGTAAATATCAAGCAAAACCCCAAACTATTGTACTCGTATGCGAAAAAGATGAATAAAAGAAGAATAGAAATAGGCCCTCTAAGAATTGAAGGGGGATTAACAAATGAAAAAAAGGAAATATTGCAACATATTGGCAGAACGATATAAGAGAGAATTCACCCCTAGAATTGATAATGAAGATAATAATATAGAAGTAGGGGATGAAAATAGTGAATATTTAGCAGACATACTAGATATTAATGAAGCTGATATTGTGCAGGCTATTAATGGAATTAAAAATGTAGCTGCAGCTGGGCCTGATGGTGTCCCTGCTATTTTGTTAAAGAAAGTAGTTCATTCTATCGCAAAGCCACTTGCAATATTATTAAGACAAAGTGTAGATACAGGCAAGATTTATGATGAGCACAAATTAGCATATATTACCCCTACTTTCAGAAGTGGATCAAGACTAGAGGCAAGTAATTATAGGCCTGTAAGTCTAACATTATATTATGAAATGAAATGTATGAAAAGAGTAATGAAGAAAAATATTATGAAACATTTAATAAAAAATAATTTGTTTAATATAGGACAACATGGTTTTGTACCCGGAAAAAGTACACAAACCCAACTGTTAGTCCACCGTGAGAACATATACAAAAATATGAAAAGCGGAAATGAAACAGATGTGGTTTATCTAGACTTTGCAAAAGCTTTTAACAAGGTAGATCATAATAATATTAGCGAAGAACAAAATTAGAAAACATAATATAGTGGATAAAGTAGGAAGATGGTTAAAAGAATTTTTACACAAAAGAAAACAGATAATTATTGCATACGATGAGAAATCGGATGAAGCTAAGCTAATATTTGGTGTCCCACAAGGTACGGTGTTAGCTGCATTACTGTTTGTTATTATGATTGCAGACATAGAAAGTAATGTTAAGGACTCGGTAGTGAGTAGTTTCGCCGATGACACAAGAATAAGTAGAGAAATTACTTGTGAAGATAGGAACGTGCTACAAAAAAGACCTTAACAAAGTATATGATTGGGCAGAGGTAAATAGGATGGTATTTAACTCTGATAAATTTGAATCAATAATTATGGAGACAGAGAAGAAAGCTATATGCATATAGGGGACCTAATAATGAGACAATCACAAATAAGGAAGCAGTTAAAGACCTTGGAGTGATGTTGAATAGGAACATGTTATGCAATGATCAAATAGCAATTCTATTGGCAAAATGTACAGCAAAAATGGGAATGTTGTTACAGCACTTCATAACAAGAAAAGCTGAACACATGATTATGCTTTATGAAACATATGTTCGTAGTCCACTTGAATATTGCAATACGATATGGTACCCACACTATCAAAAGGATATTGCACAAATAGAGAGTGTACAAAGGTCCTTTACAGCTAGAATAGAAGAAGTTAAGGACCTTGACTACTGGGAAAGACTACAATCCTTTAAAATAATAGTCTAGAAAGGAGAAGAGAACGTACATAATAATTCAGGCATTAAGGATTGCCGAACACATCATGGAGCTAAAAATACCAGAAAGAGCAAGCAGCGGTAGATTAATAGTGCCCAAAACTATACCAGGAAAAATAAGGAAAGCACACAGGACATTAATCCACTACGCACCAGCATCGACAATGCAGCGTCTATTCAATGCGTTGCCAGCTCATCTGAGGAATATATCAGGAGTGAGCGTAGATGTGTTTAAGAAAAAGCTCGACAAATATCTAAGCTTCATCCCAGACCATCCAAGATTGGAAGATGCAAAATATACCGGAAGATGCACTAGCAACTCTCTGGTAGGACACTAGAGGTTGCCTCATACTGAGGGACCTGGGGCAACCCGAACAAGATGTAAGGTCTGTAAGGTAAGGTAAGGTCTCTGGCAAATATCTGATTGGTTAAGTATCACGAAAGAGTATAAACTCGTGCATTGTTATAATAATTTGACCAACCATGAACTGGAATATATTATTATCATTATCATTATTATTATTATTCTGTTAAATAGAATTGCAAAATTAAGCAAATTGATTTTATATATTATTGTCTCTATGTTTCTTATTATCTGTTTCTCTGACTCAGCTATGCCTATGGTAACGGGCCAATACACATTGGGAAATTTAAAAAAAAATGCTTAACTCGGCCATTTTATATAACAGAATTTGTCTAAAAGAGGGTCCTGTACCAAAATATTATCTTTATTTTTCATTGTGAAAATCATTGTTACGCAAAGCCACGGTGGAAAAAAGTTGCACAGATAATAATGGAATGAAAGAGTAGTATTTACAGTGGTGTTACGATGGAGCTATGATTTTTAAAAAAGTATGATAGGAATTACGAGTATAAAATATTAATTTTCATTCGCTACAGTAACAAGATGCACATGCAAACTAGTTTATATATTATGAATGTGAATTGTATCCTTGAAATATCTTTTTTTTTCTGATGAAGAGGATGTGATGGGCAGTGACTTTCTTGAAAGGTAGAGGTCATCAATTTGACTCTCCATGGAAACAGTGGTCCTAAAGTAACAAGAAAGCTCAGTTTCGGAAATGCGGACACAACCTCTTTGGGTGACGTGATGTCAAAGGATGCTGCCTAGGCAAAATAGACCACGTCCAGTGTTCATGCGCGTGCGGAAGCAGATATGCTTTCTGAATCTGGTTTGGGGCAGATTCTTGGGCGTTGGGCGGTGAACAATTATCTGTATAATGACATCGTGAACTTGTGACGAAATTAGTGACGACAATTATCTGGGAGTGTCTTATGAGTGAATTCGTGTTTGCGTACGTGCGAGTTATTTCCCTACATAATGGGAGAATAAAATAACTGGGCTCTTAGAAGCAGCCCCTATGTCTTGATTGTGTTCAGTGATTGTGTTCACAGCTAGAATGGGTAAGAATACTTTTAAGCCCAAGTGTGGCTTTGTCTCTTTGTTTTTTAAACATCTATTTCAGAGATGTTATTTTCCATATGACTTTTTTATTTATCTCATTTTAGTTTATTTGCCATCCATTTATGTGCGATCCTTTTGGATTCTAGACGTTTCTGGTCCCAGACCCGGGAAGTATGGAGTTTTCCCCTGATGGGATAGTGTTACTTATAACACTGTGCTTTGACATTTCTAGTTGCTTATGTTGTGACTTAACTAATGTTAGTTATTGTAGAGAAAGGGGTGGACGGGTTTAGTTCGATCCCCAGGGCTATCTGAGTTATTTGGACTTTTGAATTTGTTTAACCTTTTCAGTTAACTCATTTTGGTTAAAGAACCTGATGATATTTAGTTAATGCTTTGTTCTTAAATAAATGTATTTTTGTAGTTCACGAGTCTGATTTAATTGCCTTAGGTAATTGTGTGTGTGTGTGTGTGTGTGTGTGTGTGTGTGTGTGTGTGTGTGTGTGTGTGTGTGTGTGTGTGTGTGTGTGTATGTGAGAGAGAGAGAGAGAGAGAGAGAGACGAGAGAGAGAGAGAAGAGAGGAAGAGAGAGAGAAAACGGATGTCACCTTCAGTGCCTTGCTACCAATATATTTTCCCTTTTAAACTGTACCGAGGTTGGGCCCTTGGTAACATACATACACACACACAATATATATATATATATATATATATATATATATATATATATATATATATATATATTGTAGTATATCAAATATATACATGCGTTTTTTTGGGCCGTGTGCATTGCTGGACCAGAATTATGTAGGCATTAAGTAAACTTTTTTCATTCTATGACAACAACGGTTTTCGCAAATATGAAGAGATTTTGCAGGAGTTTCTCGAATTCATTTCTCAGTTCTTTTGGCACATCCACAACAGGCTGTATTCGTCGTGACGTGCATTTAAAGATTCAAGGTACAGAGAATGGAACATATATATATATATATATATATATATATATATATATATATATATATATATATATGTGTGTGGTGTGTGTGTGTGTGTGTGTGTGTGTGTGTGTGTGTGTGTGTGTGTGTGTGTGTGTGTCCCTTGAAAGAGAAAGAGCAACACGTTGCTGCTATTAACCCCAACACCGTGGAGGAGCCTTCGTGTGAGGAGAGCATATAATTGCAGCCAATCACCAGACTCGTCGACAGCAGCTATGAGGAGCGGCAGAGGCAACAACTTCTACGGCTGATGAATGACCCAACTCGTGTAATTTATCTCTATCCTCGTGAGCCTCAAATGGTTTTCCTTTTAACTCTAATTATCTCATTTGGGGATTAAGGTATGTTTACACTACGCATCAAAGCCGGCGTCGTCTATTGATCGCGCAGGTCAAAAGGTGGTTCGCGGGACAATATCTCTTCATCATGAAAGACCTTCCCCCCTATCCCTCTCCCCCTCCACCTTTTCTCTCTGTCTCTCTCTCTCTCTCCAGCAGCTACAAATTCCTCACAATAAATGCCTTTGGAAAAAGACAAAAAAAACCACTGTTTCCCCAAAGAAAGGTCCTTTGAGACGGAGGAGGAGGAGGAAAGATGAAATGAAGGAGAAAGGACTTGTCGTTTTTGTCTTCTACTATACAACCTCCACTCGGGAGTCGCATTCACTTTCGGCGCTAAACGCCCCTTCATTTCCTCCATTGTGTCGGCAGCGGTCAAGCAAAAGTGATCCTTGTGGAGCCGGATCGCAAGAAGAAGGCGGAGATGACTCTGGCAGAGGGCAAGTGGGGCACTGCATTCCTTTGTGTTGTGAGGGTAATTACACACAGCAATTATTTCTTAAAGATGTTTTAACAACGAGGAAGCCTTCAGAATGCCAGGGGTCACCTGCTGCTGTTTCTCGAAAGGCAAGACACTAACGCAGGTGTCACGCAAACTGGCAGTAAAATCATTAGGATTTTTAAAAGCACTTTGGGCAGGGTATTGCCACGCTGTCACGGGTCGAACACAAATATTCTGAGTTACTGAATCGAGAATTCTCGTCTATTAAATTCTTTTATGGGAACAAATATCGACCAAGAGGTAGCAATAAACAGGGTCGATCTGGAAGGATATAGCCTTGTGTGAGAACAGACCACAAAATCTAACACTCAAATGGCCCTAGAGCATGAGAAACACAGAGGAAGAGTTTAGAAGCAGATGTGCTGGTGGGAACGAGCCCTCACAACAGCTGACTCTAAAGATGGCAACCTCAGCACAATACATATGAAATAGAGAAAATTTGTAGTTGAGGAATAAACAAGAATAATTAAGTTCATACAAAATGACTAAATATGGAGTTCGTAACACGGGCACATTACACAGAGAGAGAGAGACCTAACAAATTATTAGTTGAGGAATTAACAGCAACGCCGGACAGCCTCAGGAAAAATGACTGATTTGCTAAATACATCAAGTACTAATCACAGCTTCATATAGCTTCTGGAGGAAGGATAAATCTCATATAGCATTGGAAACACCTTCAATTACTGTACCTTGGATTGCCCTCATTCTATCCCCCTGGGATTCATAAGTACGAAGCCGCAAAGATGACCGCCCCATATATCCACATATATATGGAATGTGTGTTTACTTATATATATATATATATATATATATATATATATATATATATATATATATATATATGTGTGTGTGTGTGTGTGTGTGTGTGTATGTATGTATGTTTGTATGTTTATTTGCATTTATATACATTTATATACACGTATATATAAGCACAAACATACATATAAAAATATGCATACTTACATATATACGAATAAACCTACTGCTCCTCTGACGAAATACTAACACAAACTTAAACAGATATATCCGAGACCTTCGGAGAGGATTGTTAAAACTACCCCAGAAGAACTATTTACGAAATCACTCGAAACAGGACCTGGCTATCATTTATAGAACTTTACGGAACAGAGCAATTTTTGTCCTGAAGATTTTAGAAAAGGATTATGTACACAAGACGAAATTTAAGACTTTTAAGATAATGAACAGTATGGAAAATGGAATGAATTACTTAAAGTTGTAAATAGAGCCACTCACCGTCTTTATTTAGAATTCTTAAAAATTGGTAACCGATAGCTTCAGATTCACATTAGTCGTTTTTTCTTACACGTCTTTATTTCATGAATAAATGAAAAAATGAATTTAATTGAATTACTACATGAACGTTGCTGGCAACTCTTGAACCCAAGTCTTTTTTTTCTCTCTCTCGCTCTCTCTCGCTCTCTCTCTCTCTCTCTCTCTACTCTCTCTCTCTATCTCTCTCTCTCTCTCTCTCTCTCTGCGTATGAATAAATATTGCGACTAAGACGATTTTATTTTCCGAAGCACTTTCCCACCATTTTCGCTCCATCGGGGGGGGGTGAGTGTATTGTAAAAGAAAACTAAAAGTTCCTGCTGTTTTAAAAGGCGTGGAACAGAATATGGAATATTCTTCTTCTAACCATCACCCCAACCCCCTTTTTTGTGAATATTAACGCCTTCCTTCCTGTTGAAAGCTCCAGTTTACTGTTTCGTTTGTACATTAACATAAGTTAATCAAACAAGTAATTATAATACCAAAGTTATGGCCAAATAAGTATATGTTTTAAGCAATGCGAACATCCCCGTTTAAAGCATTTTGTTCGTAGCCATCCACTTAAAAAACGATATTAAATTTTAAACGTTCTAAAACGTTTAGAAAACCGCCCCACCAGGCGTAAAGCCGAATCGACGTTTTGCCATTTGAAGAAATATAAGAGGCTCGCCGTCTTTAGGTAGCGTGTGGGTGGCCGGACCCTTTTCTTAACAAAATATCTGCAGCTATAATTTGAGGAATAAAGACATTTCGGATCTGTTCCTCAGGAGGTATGAGATAACTGATCTTTGTCACTTCAAGAATGGAATTTTGGTCAGTCGTATTCAATTCTAGAAGAACCATTTTTGTTTTCATTTTCCCTTGTGGCAGGGAATCTTTCAATCTAATATTTGTCTGAATACTGAACATTTGAACGAGGCCATACTTGACGATTTTGTGATAAATCTCGGACAAACTCACTGAAATGAAACTTTATTCTCTCAAGACGTGAATGCAATTTATTTGCATAAATTTCTTCATACAATCTGCAATACGAGCAGTATTTATTTTAGAAGCTGAATTACACGCTTAGTAAGTCGGGTATTTAAAGCATATCAAGTCAGTTTCCGTCTCTCTCTACAAGAGATAGAACCACAGGCGTTGAATCGCGTCATTGGCAGAACTGCTGCTGTAATAACTACGTAATCAGGTAATTATTATTATTATTATTATTATTATTATTATTATTATTATTATTAGCAGCACATATTCGTCGGTTTGCTGTCACGTCCACCATTATGTTTCCTTTGTTTCCGGAAAAAGGAGACAACAAATTATTTTGATTGCTCAACCATGTCGGCCTCCGACGCTTTTTCCAAAAGCTCTAGAAATGGATCGAAGAATGCCGAAAGTAATTAAAATGATTTACTGTCTCATTTCCCCAGTGGAATGAATGAGGTATTCCAACGATCACTGTACTGTCAAAATCAGCGTAACCAATATGCTCCTGATATTCTGAACTGAAACACCTGTCAAGTCGACGAAGGAATCCTCACACACACACACACACACACACACACACACACACACATTGGCTGTGCCACTGAAGAGTAATCATTTCGCTCTAAATTGCCCTTTTAATGGAGTCAGCTGAATGCGCGGCGTTGGAGATGGGTTTCATGGGAACCGTATACGGGTACCACAAATGACAAATTGTAAGAGATGACACAAAGATAGAGGTTATTCTTTTCTGGTCTTGCCTTGCCTTTGGGGTACCAATCTTACACGGAAGAAAACGAAAAAGTGGCTGATTGCAAGGGCAATCTTCAGTTCTGTGTTAGAGAGAGAAAGGGGGGGAGGGGGGATTTGGTCCTTGCTGTTAGCTAGGGGGCATTATTTGTTATTTTGGTCCAGAAGAACTTAAAAATCGGACACAGACATGATTCCGTGGGGCACCTGATTTACCCTCGAATGATAATCGTCTTAAATAATGGCCTCCTAACTTGTTTGTCTTCAATGAAGAGATCCTTTTATAGCTATCTGCTTTACTCTACTTAGTGAGAAAACGTCAAAAGGCATCAACACTGCTAAGTCAAGGTACCAGTTGATTGAAAATGCTTTTGGGACCTGCCTCCTTTGAAACAATTCACTTTTGCGTCACGTACTCTGGATGTTTCTTACTCAAACAAACGGGTCCCCGTAAACTTCCCCGTAAACTTCATCGCCAATCTGGACGTACTTCTTCAATGTGCAATAATATTTCATGATGAAATAACATCACCAATAACTATCCTAGCGTCAAACAATACTTATTTGTAACATACTTAAATCGCTGGATGTTGCGACGCAAGTTTCAGTTACCCAAATTCAGTCACTCAACCGCTGGATTGTGAATGGAACCACATCCAGGAACTTTCCATTACATTAGGTGTCTGGATACGCCTATAGAAAAAAAAGTTCATCAACAGCAAACCAAACCCCCTGACTCACACTGCACCATTTGCTGTCTTGCAAACACACACACTCGCTCATCCTGAATATGAAGGCCATTCCTTTCCGGTCCCTCCGCCATTCCATCTTTTCAACACTTTTCGTGTCTTATTTCGTCTTTCCCCCTCAAACTTCCGAACTATACACTTCTTTCACCAATCTACTCGTGTTCCGTTCTTTCCACATGACCAGACAATTTCATAACATTCTGATTCATCATTTCATTTACTCTAGTATTTTTACCACTTCTACGTATCTCGTCATGTGTATGTACTATATATATATATATATATATATATATATATATATATATATATATATATATACATATATATATATATATATATATATATATATATATATATATATACATATAATATATATAATATATATATATATAATTATATATATATATATATGTATGTATGTGTATATATATATATATATACTATATATATATATAGTATATATTATATATATATATATATATATATATATATATATATATATATATATATATATATATACGCACTATATCCACTGTACATACACACATATACATATGCACATATAATAATATATTTATGAAAATCTGCTTTTCTCACGTTAAGATTACAATACGAAAATAGCCAATACTATATTATCTGCAGAAATCTCTCTATCTCTCTCTCTCTTCTCTCTCTCTTCTCAATTGGATTTTACCGCGATAGCGATCTTTTACGGAACCTACTTTTCCCACCACCAGTTCGTGCAATTTAGGATAGGCCCTCCATTTCTTAATGAACGTCCATCCCGGTTCCAGACACATATAGCCGAAGGTGTACTTTCCTATTAACTGAACTGACTCACACTCGGAGACATTCCCGATACTGGATTCTCCCACTAATGGATTCTCCCCTTAACAACTGGGTTTCATTACCTGAAGCCGCCTTGTTTTTATAAGAATGGATCTCCTCTCTACAGAATGAAGGGAAATTCTGCGGGTTTTATTTGTAGGTCTACTGAACAACGTCGAAATATTAGATTATCTAAGAATGTTCTATGAAATATGAATACAGACGAAATCAATATGGTATGAAATTAGCATGAATAATGAGAACATATAAAGTTTTATTACCTTCTGACAGGGGCGAATGACACAGAAATCCCTAAATGTACTAGAAACATAATATAACAAGTGTGGTGAGCAGCCAAAATAAATGATGAAATGGTATACTGCCATTGGTTAAAAAAAAAAAAGATTTGAAGGTTAAACCAGTTCATGAGTACGCAAAAAATAGATACAAGCTGTTAGCAATTACATAGCAAGTGAAATCAGGTAGAAACCAAGGAGATAATATTAGAAAGAACTCAGGAAAGAGAATGAAGCAAAGATAAAAGCGAAAAAGAGAATATCTTTTTGCAAAATTAACACATTCTACAATTCCATGTGCGTTGCAAACTGAAAGTTATACTTGACGTTCCTCAGCTGTCGATAAACTTTATTACTATATAATCTGACAAATGACTTTAATTCTCGCCTGGGAATATAAATAGATTAACATATAACTTTCATACCATCAATAACAATTGGTGTGCATCATACTGTGCTAAAATGGACTAATTTAGTTGAGGAAATATTAAAGGTTAACAAGAATAATTAAAGCCTGTTTTCGCATTTTGTATATTATGAAAGGAGGTTTTTGTATAGAGAGAGAGAGAGAGAGAGAGACAGAGAGAGATGAGAGAGATGAGAGAGAGCGAGAGAAGACGAGAGAGAGAGAGAGATTAGAGAGAGAGAGAGAGAGTGTAGCCATTAGTGACACTTGACCTTCTTGCAATTCACTCCTATTTTAAGGAAACTAATATGACAGAATGTATGATATGAAAGCAAAAGTAACTAACAGCAGATTCCATAAACACAAGCACAAACAAATACAGACGGATAAACGAAAATACATGACATGAACCTGCATCATATGCAGTCAAACAAATAATAAGTGGCTGTTGGAGAGTTTTCCTGACCTAAGACAAGCTGCCGGACCAGTATCTACAATTCCGTCAGACCACATAATTTATGTTTGGTTAAATAAACAAATGCGATGTTATTGTGCAGAGTCTATTCCATAAATTGATAGTTTGAGATGGGACCCTACATATCTTCCTTGATTTGTCATTTCTTTCTTTTTAGTGGAGGGAATGTAAATAAAAACGTAAATTATATCTAAGTGTTAGTAACAGGCGAACGGTAAGGCTTTATTATTATATTATTATTATTATTATTATTATTATTGGGCACAATTTTCAGTGTCGAAAATGATGACAATGATTGCAGGTCCACAATAATATCGCATGTGAAGTATAAAGTCTTTAATAATAAGAGCTTTCGAACCTTGTACTAGGTTCATCTTCAGTCAAGTGAACATTATGAATTTAAAAACGTCGAAGTCAACTTCTGAACAGGACAATTCCACAACGACGAACGCAAATGAAGGAAGCGCTCAACAGCCCAACAACGGAATTACCTAGTTGGGCTGTTGAAGGCTTCCTTCATTTGCGTTATT
>NC_087218.1:18300092-18313260 GCF_015104395.2 Macrobrachium nipponense | reverse complement strand
CTCATCCCTTTTCTATCTTTGTCTCCAGTTCAGGGCATTCATTGAAAACAATTCATTTCTGGGCATTCACAGAAATCGGCTCAGTCTTGGGCATTTAAAAAAAATCAATACAGTTCTGGGCATTCACAGAAATCGACTCAGTCTTTGGCATTTACAAAAAATAAATTCATTTTTGGGCATTCACAGAAATCGGCTCAGTCTTGGGCATTTACAAAAAAATCAATACAGTTCTTGGGCATTCACAGAAATCAATATCCATCAACTTCCCTGAAGTTTATATTTATCTAAAGAAGGGGAGTTTGGGGATAGAGGTTGGTGGGGGGGGGGGGGGGGGGGGGGGGGGGGGGGGGGGGGGGGATACGTGACCCCTACATTAGGAACAGCTGGGCGGGTCGGGAACTTTTTTTTTTTTTTTTACGCTTTTTTTTTTTTACCGCTTTTCTTTTTCGGATAGTCATTTGGTCCATTTGGGAGAAACTTTCTTGACGGGATCATCCATAATCTCCTTAAATAAAAAGTTTGTTGCGTTCTACCTTTTTGGCGTCTCTCTGTCTCTTGGCCGGTCGTGTAGATAGATAGATAGATAGATAGATAGATAGATAGATAGGAAAATCTAGTCTCCCAACATTTTCTACTATTTTCTCTCTTTAATTACATTCGAAATATATTCTCAGCTAATGTATGAATCAGACAATTATGAAGCGTTTTTTTTTTATTTTCCACTAAATAATAAGATATTCTGATATTATGTACTATAATGAATTGCTTACACCGAGACATTTTAAATAACAATGTGAGTGATATTGTGGGTTAGGTTTGGTAAAATTTGCTGATGTCAAATGACATGGTGTATGTGACAAAATTATATATATATATATATATATATATATATATATATATATATATATATATATATATATATATATATATATATATATATATATATATATATATATATAATCCGTAGAAAGTTAAGTCGGAGTTTCAGTTTGTGAGCGATGATAAGAGCATTACAGAAGGATGTCACGAATAGAACAAGGCTCGGAAAATTCAAAGAAAAGGCGTAGAAGTTGCGTGCGGTTTCCATTATGCTTTAAAAATCACAGTAGATGCACGTGACTTCATAAAATAAGCGAATTCCACAGGAAAATGATAGTCAGAAATCCATATATATTTATATATAATATATATATATATATATATATATATATATATATTATATATTATATGTATATATATATATATTATATATGTGTGTGTGTGTGTGTGTATATATATATATATATATATATATATATATATGGATATATACATACATATATATATCCTATATATACATATTATATATATATATATATATATATATATATATATATATATTCGTTCTTTAATAAGACATTGTTGAGGCACAAATGTCTCATTAAAGGACCAAAGCCCTATGACATTTGACATCACCACATTTTACCTAATCTAAGCCACAATATCACTCACATTGTTATTTAAAATGTTTCGGTGTAAATAATACAGTATAGTACATAATATTATAATATCTTGGTAATTAGTGGGAAAAAACGCTTCATCAATGTCTGTTTCATATATTAGTTAATGATTTATCTCAAATGTAATTAATGAAGGAGAAAATAGTAGAAAATGTTGGGCGGCTAGATTTTCCTTTTGATTTCAGTCTCTCAACTGAAATTCAGACATTAAGCAAATATCAATATTTAAAAGGAAAAATATATTTGCTTTTGTTTCACATATTTCTTAGAAATGCTAAACTACATTTTTGTGTTTCACAGATTTCTGAGAACTGCAAACTTTTTTTTTCGTTTCACGAAGTTCTGAGAGCTGCAATTTTCTTTTGTTTCAAAAACTTCTGAGATCTGCAAAAAAAAAAAAAAAAAATTCGTTTTCACGAAGTTCTGAGAACTGCAATTTTCTTGTTTCAAAAACTTCTGAGAGCTGCAAAAAAAAAATTTCGTTTCACGAATTTCTGAGAACTGCAATTTTCTTTTGTTTAAAAAACTTCTGAGAACTCCAAAATTATTTTTGCTTCACAAACTTCTGAGAACTTAATTTTTCTTCACGAACTTCTGAAAACTGCAAATTATTTTTCGTTTTCAGAAATTGCTGAGAACTGCATTTAAGGATGTTCCAAGAAAAATCGAACATGAAACATTCTCAGTTTTGTTTTTTCTATATATCTTTTCTGCGTCTTTTCCTTCCTATATTATTTCTCGTTTCACGCCTTTTCTTTCACTGTAGAAAATGGTCGAGGAAGGAAGTGCAATTAAATCTTTTCTTTCTCGGGACATTTCCCCCGCCCCTCTCGTTCTTCTCCTTCTTCTTCCTCTTTAACTCATTCTTCTTCTTCTTCGTCTTCTTCTTCTTCTTCCACATAATACACCTCCAGTGAGTTGCTGTTAATAACATCACTGTTGAATACGTTACTGCGATACGATTTCCCTGTCATCAAACGTTTTCAGTAAAAGCAAATAATAATAATAATAATAATAATAATAATAATAATAATAATAATTTTGTTAAAAAATTCACAATTCCGTGAAAACAAATTGTTTTAAAAATATCCACAATTATATATAAAAATATATTTCTATGTAAAAATATAAAACAAATACTTTCGAACACTTGAACGGTGTTCCTCATCAGTGTGACGTTAAAATGTAATGAAGAGGATAGTTTCCCTCCGAAGAGCATCTAAAAAGGTGGGCGGGGCGAGAAAATAATAACAGCCCATCGTCGAAGTGCTGGTTCGTGTTTTACGTAATCCCAATCTCAACAGGCAGTTGCGCCAACCTCCTCGATCTCCGAACCTGCGAAGTTGCTCCTGCTTGCACTGCATAGGTGCCATAGTCGGAAACATCCGCTGGGACGTCGGCTATCTGGAGAGAGAGGGGAAGAGGAAGCAGAGCATCAGGGTTCACATGGTCAACGTCAGTTTTAAAAATAAATTCTTTTAAGTATTGCCTGGCAATGAAACTGTTTATAAAAGGGTCTTCATTGGTAAACGACTTATTATCCTCAAAAGATATTCCCATGTTTATAGCGGCGCCTTCAACTAGTCTTCTCACGTGAGAATCGTCGCTTTTAAAAATAATTTGTGCACCATCCCAATTAATTCTGTGGTCTAAATTAAAACTGTGAGCCACCAAAGCGCTGCCCTGTGCATGAAGATCATAGGCCCTTCTGTGTTCCCTTAATCGACCTCTAATCCCCTACCACTTTCCCCTTGTAGTAACAACCACTGCAATCCTGACAAGGAACCTTGTAAACACCGTTATTTCTCTTGGTACTGTTATTATTTTTTGTAAGAGCTTTTGCCAAAGTGTTTTTGTAAGTATAAACTATTTCTATGTCCTTTTGGTGCTTATTTATATAATCACCTACTTTTGAGATTACATCGTGAAAGGGCAATAATACACGTTTCTTATTTTATTACTGACGCAATTAGCCAAGCTAAAAAGAAGTTTTACATTGGTCAAGAGAATAAGGAAATGAAAGTCAAGAAACGTGTATCATTGCCCTCTCTCTCTCTCTCTCTCTCTCTCTCTCTCTCTCAATACAAAAACTTGACTTTTCAGTATTGGTCTCTCTTTTTGACTTTTAACCATTGCTCTCTCTCTCTCTCCAAAGAAAAAACTTGAATTTTAAGTATTTCTCTGTTTTTCTTACTTTTTTAACCATCTCTCTCTCTCTCATCCCAAAGAAAAACTTGAATTTTAAGTATTTTCTGTTTTTTTTTTTTTACTTTTAACCATCTCTCTCTCTCTCTCTCTCTCTCTCTCATCTCTCACCGTCTCTCTCTATCTCAAAGTCTCTCTCTCTCTTCCGATCTCTCTCTCTCTCTCGTAGTAGCCATCTTGCTTGGTGAGACGTACCCGCGTGAAGTCACAATAATCAACAGATATCACAAGTTTTAACATACGACTAGAATTTGAGAAATATCGAAGTGTTCGTGAACTATCGGTGATAAGATTAGTGTGAAAATAGTAGGATAAAGCGTCTTCTAAGTTAATTTATCAAGTGTAATACTATAAATCAGAACAAGATGGCAGTAAGTTCCAACTGCGGGAAAAGGTGGCGTAATTTGGCGTGTCTAGCAGATTCGCAATACGATGAGGTAGCAGGAAGGGAACTGGCATTTCTCATCTATGAAATCAGCAACAGTCCTCCAACAGATACAAAAAGCATCATAGATATATTAGAAGGATATAATCCTTCAAACTGGAACAAATCTAATGAAAACATCTTGAAAATAATTGAAGAAGTTCCAAATAAAATCCAAGTGGTCAAGAGACTCATAAAGAAAATATACATAAACCAACATATTCCGACAAAGAAAATGAATAAGGTGAATCTTGTGAATATCTAATTGATGCATTAGGAAAAAGAATGCCAAAAGCATGCAAACTGTGTAAGGTTGGTATAGCATAGTCAATCCACAAAACCTAATCAGAAAATGTGCTGCATGCAACATTCCGACCCATCCACAGTGTGCTGAGGTAATACAAGATTTGAGAAAAGATACAAGAATTTTTTGTTCAACATGTCTATCATGGATAGACAATGTTATTAAATCAAGATTGAATGTACAAATAGTTGAGGATGAAGAAGAAGAGGAAGAGGAAGAAGAAGAAGAAAAAGAAGAAGAGGAAAACGGAAGAGAAGTAAACAAAAATGAAATGACAGAAAAAAAATAGGAAAACAAAAGAACAAGATAAAAGTATGGATGCAGAGATACTCATTGATACTACATATGAGGCAATAAAGCAGCATACCTACGAAGAAATAAATTACGATATGACAACAGAAAAGCAAATCCCGAAGAGGCTCTACCCAGATCTATACAATGACGGGAAAGAGGAAAAAATAGACAAGAAAGACAAAATCTGCAACCTATTGAAAAGAGGGAATTTGCAGATTTGGAGAAAGATGTTACTACAAACATCCTAAGATATGTCAAAACTATGAAATATATGGTAAATGTGCATACTTAGATGGATATGGGGATGATTGCAGAGATCTGCTCCCATCCAAAAATATGTAAAAACCTAAAAGAAGGAAAAGGATGTAAGTTCGACAAAAAATGCAAATATATGCACCCTGTAGCCATGAATCATAATCAAATAAATAACCAACCAAGTAATAAAATCCAAAATAAGAAAGAAACAAATAAAGAGAGAAATCAAGAATATCAGGTAAAAGAGAAAAGCAAACCACCAATGAGATATGCAGAGGTGTCAGCAAAGAATTTCAAAGCATCAGCTCCGAAATTCTACTCAAGAGATAATAACTGTATTTATTATGCAAGAGGATATTGCAGAAACGGAGAAAATTGCAGATTCAGACACAAAATGAATAATTATGATGAAGGAAGATCAAATATTATGGAAAAGTTGGATTTTTTAATGTCAGAATTTCTGGAAATGAAAAAAAGAACAACATACCAAGAACAGGAAAGAGACATGGGAAAATCCTTATTACTATCAGTATTAAATGAAAGGAGAAAACACGCAAACCATCATAGTGATGAATGCGCAGGGTTTAGTTACGAGTAACTCAAAAAGAAAAATAGAGTACTTAAGAAGAACTAACCCAAAACAAAATGAAAAGAAAATAGATATAATGAATATAAGTGAAACCTGTATTCCCAAGAGACTGGGAATGATGATCAAATAAAAGGGTTCCAAACTTATAGATCAGATAGAAAAAATAGGAATCAAGGGGGAACCGCAATATATGGGAAAGACAAAAACAAGGAAAAATATATGAGAAATATAGTAACTCAGAATGTGAAACTATAGCGGTAGAATTTGAATCTGAAAAATTGATGAACATAGTAATATATAGACCTCCTAATACTAAAGAGTTTGACTTAATAATTGAAAAATTGGATGATATATGTAGAAATCACAAGGACTGGACTATTCTCCTATCTGGTGACTTCAACTTTCCTTTCGTAGAATGGAAAGAACGAATAGGAGATTGTGGTTGTACTTATACATATAAAAAGAGAGTAATAGTAGTGCAGAAGATAAGAGGCAATTTGAAAAGCTATTAGATATGCTACTAGAATACAACATTCAACAAATAAATCACCTGCCAACAAGAAAGGAAAATACTTTAGACCTAATATTTGTGAACGAGATGAATTATGTTAAAGAAATAATAATAGTTTATAATGCGAGTATTTCAGACCATAATGTCATAGAATTAACAGTTCATTCCAAAGCAAGTGAAAATAGAGATAAGCAAGAAAATGAAAAAGTGGGAAGGATATGGAAAATACAAACTTCTACAGTAAAAATATAAAATGGTCAGAAATTAATGAAGAATTAAACAAAGATTGGGATAACATTTTCGTAAGTGATACATAAGGGTAAATACGGAGATATTATATAAAAATATTGGAGATAATAGTGGAAAAATATATACCGAAGAAGAAAAGTAAACATCATTCATGCATACCAAGAGACAGAAGAATCTTGTTCCAGAAAATCAGAAAGTGGAAAAAAGGTCTTGCAAAAGAAAAAAATGCATGGAAAGTTATAGAACTAAAAAGTAAGATAGAAAATGCAGAAAAAAAGATTATACAATCAAAAGAAAATGAAAAACGGGACTTGGAAGAAAAAACCCTATTAAATATCAAGCAAAACCCCAAACTATTATACTCATATGCGAAGAAGATGAATAAAAGAAGAATAGAAATAGGCCCTCTGAGAATTGAAGGAAGATAACGAATGAAAAAAAGGAAATTTGCAACATACTGGCAGAACGATATAAGAGAGAATTCACCCCTAGAAGATAATGAAGATAATGATATAGAAGTAAGGTGATGAAAATAGTGAATATTTAGCTGACATAGATATTAATGAAGCTGATATTGTGCAGGCTATTAATGAAATTAAAAATGGAGCTGCTGCAGGGCCTGATGAAATTCCTGCTATTTTGTTAAAGAAAGTAGTTCATTCTATCGCAAAGCCACTTGCAATATTATTAAGACAAAGTGTAGATACAGGCAAGCTATATGATGAGCACAATTAGCGTATATTACCCCTACTTTCAAAAGTGGATCAAGACTAGAGGCAAGTAATTATAGGCCTGTGAGTCTAACATCACATATAATGAAAAGAGTGTATGAAAGGGTAATGAAGAAAAATATTATGAAACTTTTAATAAAAAATAATTTGTTTGTTTAATAAAGGACAACATGGTTTCGTACCCGGAAAAAGTACACAAACCCAACTGTTAGTCCACCGTGAAAACATATTCAAAAATATGAAAAGCGGAAATGAAACAGATGTGGTTTATTTAGACTTTGCAAAAGCTTTTGATAAAGTAGACCATAATATATTAGCGAAGAAAATTAGAAAACACAATATCGTGGATAAAGTAGGAGATGGTTAAAAGAATTTTTACACAACAGAAAACAGATAGTTATTGCAAACGACGAGAAATCGGATGAAGCCAAGGTAATATCCGGTGTGCCGCAAGGTACGGTGTTAGCTGCAATACTGTTTGTTATTATGATTGAAGACATAGACAATAATGTTAAGGATTCGGTAGTGAGTAGTTTCGCAGATGACACAAGAATAAGTAGAGAAATTACTTGTGATGAAGATAGGAACGCTCTACAAAGAGACCTTAACAAAGTATATGATTGGGCAGAGGTAAATAGGATGGTATTTAACTCTGATAAATTTGAATCAATAAAATTATGGAGACAGAGAAAGAAAGCTATATGCATATAAGGGACTAATAATGAGACCATCACAAATAAGGAAGCAGTTAAAGACCTTGGTGTGATGATGAATAGGAACATGTTATGCAATGCTCAAATAGCAACTCTGTTGGCAAAATGTAAAGCAAAAATGGGAATGTTGTTACGGCACTTCAAAACAAGAAAAGCTGAACACATGATTATGCTTTATAAAAACATATGTTCGTAGTCAACTTGAATATTGCAATATGATATGGTACCCACACTATCAAAAGGATATTGCACAAATAGAGAGTGTACAAAGGCCTTTCACGCTAGAATAGAAGAAGTTAAGGACCTAGACTACTGGGAAAGACTACAATTCTTAAAAATTATATAGTCTGGAAAGGAGAAGAGAACGCTACATGATAATTCAGGCATGGAAACAGATAGAAGGAATAGCAGAAAATATCATGGAACTAAAAATATCAGAAAGAGCAAGCAGAGTAGATTAATAGTGCCCAAAACTATACCAGGAAAAATAAGGAAAGCACACAGGACATTAATCCACTACGCACCAGCATCGATAATGCAGCGTCTATTCAATGCGTTGCCAGCTCATCTGAGGAATATATCAGGAGTGAGCGTAGATGTGTTTAAGAATAAGCTCGACAAATATCTAAACTGCATCCCAGACCATCCAAGATTGGAAGATGCAAAATATACCGGAAGATGTACTAGCAACTCTCTGGTAGACATTAGAGGTGCCTCACACTGAGGGACCTGGGGCAAACCCGAACAAGATGTAAGGTCTGTAAGGTCTGTAAGGCTCTCTCTCCTCTCTCTCTCTATACAAAAACCTCCTTTCATAATATACAAAATGCGAAAACAGGCTTTAATTATTCTTGTTAACCTTTAATATTTCCTCAACTAAATTAGTCCATTTTAGCACAGTATGATGCACACCAATTGTTATTGATGGTATGAAAGTTATATGTTAATCTATTTATATTCCCCGGGCACGAATTAAAGTCATTTGTCAGATTATATAGTAATAAAGTTTATCGACAGCTGAGGAACGTCAAGTATAACTTTCAGTTTGCAACGCACATGGAATTGTAGAATGTGTTAATTTTGCAAAAAGATATTCTCTTTTTCGCTTTTATCTTTGCTTCATTCTCTTTCCTGAGTTCTTTCTAATATTATCTCCTTGGGGGTTTTCTAATATTCCTAACTGATTTTCAACTTGCTTATGTAATTGCCGAACATCTTGTATCTATTTTTTGCGTACTCATGAACTGGTTTAACCTTCAAATCTTTTTTTTTTTAACCAATGGCAGTATAACCATTTGCAATCATTTATTTTGGCTGCTCACCACACTTGTTATATTATGTTTCTAGTACATTTAGGGATTTCTGTGTCATTCGCCCCTGTCAGAAGGTAATAAAACTTTATATGTTCTCATTATTCATGCTAATTTCATACCATATTGATTTCGTCTGTATTCATATTTCATAGAACATTCTTAGATAATCTAATATTTCGACGTTGTTCAGTAGACCTACAAATAAAACCCGCAGAATTTCCCTTCATTCTGTAGAGAGGAGATCCATTCTTATAAAAACAAGGCGGCTTCAGGTAATGAAACCCAGTTGTTAAGGGGGAGAATCCATTAGTGGGAGAATCCAGTATCTAGGGAAATGTCTCCGAAGTGTGAGTCGAGTTCAGTTAATAGGAAAGTACACCTTCGGCTATATGTGTCTGGAACCGGGATGGACGTTCATTAAGAAATGGAGGGCCTATCCTAAATTGCACGAACTGGTGGTGGGAAAAGTAGGTTCCGTAAAAGATCGCTATCGCGGTAAAATCCAATTGGGTAGAGAGAGAGAGAGAGAGAGAGAGAGAGAGAGAGAGAGAGAGAGAGAGAGAGAGAGAGAGATTTCTGCAGATAATATAGTATTGGCTATTTTCGTATTGTAATCTTAACGTGAGAAAAGCAGATTTTCATAAATATATATTATATGTGCATATGTATATGTGTGTATGTACACTGGATATAGTGCGTGTATATATATATATATATATATATATATATATATATTATATATATATATATATAGTACATACACATGACGAGATACGTAGAAGTGGTAAAAATACTAGATACTGAAATGATGAATCAGAATGTTATGAAATTGTCTGGTCATGTGGAAAGAACGGAACACGAGTAGATTGGTGAAAGAAGTGTATAGTTCGGAAGTTTGAGGGGGAAAGACGAAATAAGACACGAAAAGTGTTGAAAAGATGGAATGGAGGAGGGACCGGAAAGGAATGGCCTTCATATTCAGGATGAGCGAGTGTGTGTTTGCAAGACAGCAAATGGTGCAGTGTGAGTTAGGGGGTTTGGTTTGCTGTTGATGAATTTTTTTTCTATAGGCGTATCCAGCACCTAATGTAATGGAAAGTTCCTGGATGTGGTTCCATTCACAATCCAGCGGTTGTGTGACTGATGTTTGATAACTGAAACTTGCGTCGCAATATCCAGCGATTTAAGTATTATGATGTTACAAATAAGTATTGTTTGACGCTAGGATAGTTATTGGTGATTATCATCAGGCATGTTGCCATCATCATGCTGTTGATGTTATTTTATCATGAAATATTATTGCACATTGAAGAAGTACGTCCAGATTGGCGATGAAGTTTACGGGGAAGTTTACGGGGACCCGTTTGTTTGAGTAAGAAACATCCAGAGAACGTGGCGCAAAAGTGAATTGTTTCAAAGGAGGCAGGTCCCAAAAGCATTTTCAATCAACTGGTACCTTGACTTAGCAGTGTTGATGCCTTTTGACGTTTTCTCACTAAGTAGAGTAAAGCAGATAGCTATAAAAGGATCTCTTCATTGAAGACAAACAAGTTAGGAGGCCATTATTTAAGACGATTATCATTCGAGGGTAAATCAGGTGCCCCACGGAATCATGTCTGTGTCCGATTTTAACTTCTTCTGGACCAAAATAACAAATAATGCCCCCTAGCTAACAGCAAGGACCAAATCCCCCCTCCCCCCCTTTCTCTCTTTAACACAGAACTGTAGATTGCCCTTGCAATCAGCAACTTTTTCGTTTTCTTCCGTGGAAGATTGGTACCCCAAAGGCAAGGCAAGACCAGAAAAGAATGACCTCTATCTTTGTGTCATCTCTTACAATTTGTCATTTGTGGTACCCGTATACGTTTCCCATGAAACCCATCTCCAACGCCGCGCATTCAGCTGACTCCATTAAAAGGGCAATTTAGAGCGAAATGATTACTCTTCAGTGGCACAGCCAATGTGTGTGTGTGTGTGTGTGTGGAGGATTCCTTCGTCGACTTGACAGGTGTTTCAGTTCAGAATATTACGAGCATATTGGTTACGCTGATTTTGACAGTACAGTGATCGTTGGAATACCTCATTCATTCCACTGGGGAAATGAGACTCTAAATCCTTTTAATTACTCTTTCGGCATTCTTCGATCCATTTCTAGAGCTTTTGGAAAAAGCCTCGGAGGCCGACATGGTTCAGCAATCAAAATAATTTGCTGTCTCCTTTTTCCGGCAGAGTAAACATAATGGTGGACGTGACAGCAACCGACGAATATGTGCTGCTAATAATAATAATAATAATAATAATAATAATAATAATAATAATAATAATTACCTGATTACGTAGTTATTACAGCAGCAGTTCTGCCAATGACGCGATTCAACTCGTGTGTTTCTATCTCTTGTAGAGAGAGACGGAAACTGACTTGATATTCTTTAAATACCCGACTTACTAAGCGTGTAATTCAGCTTCTAAAATAAATACTGCTCGTATTGCAAATTGTATGAAGAAATTTATGTAAATAAAGTTGCAACCACGTCTCGAGCGAATAAATTTTCACTTCAGTGAGTTGTCCGAGATTTATCACAAAATCGTCAAGTATGGCCTCGTTCAAGTGTTCATGATTCAGACAAATATTAGATTGAAAGATTCCCTGCCACAAAGGGTTAACGCATTCAAACATTTTCCGGAGAAAAGGAAAACAAAAATGGTTCTTCTAGAATTGAATACGACTGACCAAAATTCCATTCTTGAAGTGACAAAGGTCAGTTATCTCATACCTCCTGAGGAACAGATCCGAAATGTCTTTATTCTCACATTATAGCTGCAGATATTTTGTTAAGAAAAGGGTCCGGCCACCCACACGCTACCTAAAGACGGCGAGCCTCTTATATTTCTTAAATGGCAAAACGTCGATTCGGCTTTACGCCTGGTGGGTGGTTCTAAACGTTTTAGAACGTTTAAAATTTAATATCGTTTTTAAGTGGAAGGCTACGAACAAAATCCTTTAAACGGGGATGTTCGCATTGCTTAAACATATACTTATTTGGCCATAACCTTGGTATTATAATTACTTTGTTTATTAATTATGTTAATGTACAAACGAAACAGTAAACTGGAGCTTTCAACAGGAAGGCGTAATATTCACAAAAAAGGGGGTTTGGGGAGGTGGAAGAAGAATATTCCATATTCTGTTCCACGCCTTTTAAAACAGCGGGAACTTTTAGTTTTCTTTTACAATACACTCACCCCCGATGGAGCGAAAATGGTAGGAAAGTGCTTCGGAAAATAAATCTTCTTAGTCGCAATATTTATTCATACGCAGAGAGAGAGAGAGAGAGAGAGAGAGAGAGAGAGAGACTTGGGTTCAAGAGTTGCCAGCAACGTTCATGTAGTAATTAAATTAAATTCATTTTTTCATTTATTCATGAAATAAAGACGTGTAGGAAAAAACGACTAATGTGAATCTGAAGCTATCGGTTACCACTCTTTTTAAGAATTCTAAATAAAGACGGTGACTGGCTCTGTTTACAACTTTAAGTAATTCATTCCATTTTCCATACTCTTCATTATCTTAAAAGTCTTAAATTTCGTCTCGTGTACATAATCCTTTTCTAAAATCTTCAGGACGAAAATTGCTCTGTTCCGTGAAGTTCTATAAATGATAGCCAGGTCCTGTTTCGAGTGATTTCGTAAATAGTTCTTCTGGGGTAGTTTTAAACAATCCTCTCCGAAGGTCTCGGATATATCTGTTTAAGTTTGTGTTAGTATTTCGTCAGAAGAGCAGTAGGTTTATTCGTATATATGTAAGTATGCATATTTTTATATGTATGTTTGTGTTATTATACGTGGGGATGGTATGATAAATGTATATAAATGCAAATAAACATACAAACATACACACACACACACACCTATATATATATATATATATATATATCTATATATATATATATCTATATCTATATATTATTATATATATATTTTATATTATAATATATAGATATATATATATATATATATATATATATATATATACGTGTATATAAATGCAAATAAACATAAAAACATACACACCACACACAGA
>NC_087218.1:18277592-18297592 GCF_015104395.2 Macrobrachium nipponense | reverse complement strand
CACTTGGGCTTAAAAGTATTCTTACCCATTCTAGCTGTGAACACAATCACTGAACACAATCAAGACATAGGGGCTGCTTTCTAAGAGCCCAGTTATTTTATTCTCCCATTATGTAGGGAAATAACTCGCACGTACGCAAACACGAATTCACTCATAAGACACTCCCAGATAAGTGTCGTCACTAATTTCGTCACAAATTCATGATGTCATTATACAGATAATTGTTCACGCCCAAGAATCTGCCCCAAACCAGATTCAGAAAGCATATCTGCTTCCGCACGCGCATGAACACTGGACGTGGTCTATTTTGCCTAGGCAGCAACCTTTGACATCACGCCACCCAAAGAGGTTGTGTCCGCATTTCCGAAACTGAGCTGTAACAACTTTAGGACCACTGTTTCCATGGAGAGTCAAATTGATGACCTCTACCTTTCAAGAATGTCACTGCCCATCACATCCTCTTCATCAGAAAAAAAAAGATATTTCAAGGATACAATTCACATTCATAATATATAAACTAGTTAGCATGTGCATCTTGTTACACTGTAGCGAATGAAAATTAATATTTTATACTCGTAATTCCTGTCATACTTTTTTAAAAATCATAGCTCCATCGTAACACCACTGCAAATACTACTCTTTCATTCCATTATTATCTGTGCAACTTTTTTTTTCACCGCGGGTTTGCGTAACAATGATTTTCACAATGAAAAAAAATTATTATATTTTGGTAAAGGACCCTCTTTTAGACAAATTCTGTTATATAAACTGGCCGAGTTAAGCATTTTTTTTTAAATTTCCCAATATGTGTATTGGCCTGTTACCATACGTATAGCTGAGTCAGAGAAACAGATAATAAGAAACATAAAGACAATAATATATAAAATCAGTTCGCTTAATTCTGCAATTCTATTTAACAGAATAGTAATAATAATAATAATAATAATAATAATAATAATTATAATAATAATAATAATATATTCCAGTTCACGGTTGGTCAAATTATTATAACAATGCACGAGTTTATTACTCTTTCGTGATACTTAACCAATCAGATATTTGCCAGAGAGAGAGTGGAGAGAGAGAGAGAGAGAGAGAGAGACCTTACTTACATCTTGCTCGGGTTGCCCCAGGTCCCTCAGTATGAGTCACCTCTAGTGTCTACCAGAGAGTTGCTAGTGCATCTTCCGGTACATTTTGCATCTTCCAATCTTGGATGGTCTGGGATGCAGCTTAGATATTTGTCGAGCTTATTCTTAAACACATCTACGCTCACTCCTGATATATTCTTCAGATGAGCTGGCAACGCATTGAATAGACGCTGCATTGTCGATGCTGGTGCGTAGTGGATTAATGTCCTGTGTGCTTTCCTTATTTTTCCTGGTATAGTTTTGGGCACTATTAATCTACCTCTGCTTGCTCTTTCTGATATTTTTAGCTCCATGATGTTTTCGGCAATCCTTCTATCTGTTTCAATGCCTGAATTATCATGTAGCGTTCTCTTCTCCTTTCTAGACTATATAATTTTAAGTATTGTAGTCTTTCCCAGTAGTCAAGACCCTAAACTACTTCTATTCTAGCTGTAAAGGACCTTTGTACACTCTCTATTTGTGCAATATCCTTTTGATAGCGTGGGTACCATATCATATTGCAATATTCAAGTGGACTACGAACATATGTTTTATGAAGCATAATCATGTGTTCAGCTTTTCTTGCTTTGAAGTGCCGTAAGAACATTCCCATTTTTGCCTTACATTTTGCCAGTAGAATTGCTATTTGATCATTGCATAACATGTTCCTATTCAACATCACACCAAGGTCTTTAACTGCTTCCTTATTTGTGATTGTCTCTTTATTAGGTCCCCTATATGCATATAGCTTTCCTTCTCTGTCTCCATAATTTATTGATTCAGATTTATCAGAGTTAAATACCATCCTATTTACCTCTGCCCAATCATATACTTTGTTAAGGTCTCTTTGTAGAGCGTTCCTATCTTCATCACAAGTAATTTCTCTGCTTATTCTTGTGTCATCGGCGAAACTACTCACTACCGAGTCCTTAACATTACTGTCTATGTCTGCTATCATAATAACAAACAATAATGCAGCTAACACCATACCTTGTGGGACACCGGATATTAGCTTAGCTTCATCCGATTTCCCATCGTTTGCAATAACTATCTGTTTTGTGTTGTGTTAAATTATTTTTAACCATCTTCCTACTTTATCCACTATATTATGTTTTCTAATTTTCTTCGCTAATATATTATGATCTACCTTGTCAAAAGCTTTTGCAAAGTCTAGATAAACTACATCTGTTTCATTTCCGCTTTTCATATTTTTGTATATGTTCTCACGGTGGACTAACAGTTGGGTTTGTGTACTTTTTCCAGGTACAAAACCATGTTGTCCTATATTAAACAAATTATTGTTTATTAAATGTTTCATAATATTTTTCTTCATTACCCTTTCACACACTTTCATAATATGTGATGTTAGACTCACAGGCCTATAATTACCTGCCTCTAGTCTTGGTCCACTTTTGAAAGTAGGGGTAATATATGCTAATTTGTGCTCATCATAAATCTTGCCTGTATCTGCACTTTGTCTAAATAATATTGCTAGTGGCTTTGCTATAGAATAAACTACTTTCTTTAACAAAATAGCAGGGACACCATCAGGCCCAGCTGCAGCTCCATTTTTAATTTCATTAATAGCCTGCACAATATCAGCTTCATTAATATCCATGTCTGCTAAATATTCACTATTTTCATCCCCTACTTCTATGTCATTATCTTCATTATCAATTCTAGGGGTGAATGGTCTCTTATATCGTTCTGCCAATATGTTGCATATTTCCTTTAATTCTTAGAGGGCCTATTTCTATTCTTCTTTTATTCATCTTTTTCGTATACGAGTACAATAGTTTGGGGTTTTGCTTGATATTTACTAGGGTTTTTTCTTCCAAGTCCCGTTTTTCATTGTCTTTTGATTGTATAATCTTTTGTTCTGCATTTTCTATATTACTTTTTAGTTCGATCACTTTCTATGCATTTTTTTCTTTTGCAAGACCTTTTTTCCACTTTCTGATTTTCTGGTACAAGATCCTTCTGTCTCTTGGTATGCATGACTGATGTTTACTTTTCTTCTTCGGTATATATTTATCCACTATTTAGTCTAATATTTTATATAATATCTCCATATTTACCTTTATATCATCACTTACGAAAAGGTTATCCCAATCTTTGTTGAATTCTTCATTTATTTCTGACCATTGTATATTTTTACTGTAGAAGTTGTATTTTCCATATCCTTCCCACTTTTTCATTTCTTGCTTATCTCTGTTTTCACTTGCTTTGGAATGGACTGTTAATTCTATGACATTATGGTCTGAAATACTCGCATTATAAAACTATTATTTCTTTAACATAATTCGCCTTGTTCACAAATACTAGGTCAAAATAGTCTTTTCTTTCTTGTTGGCAGGTGATTTATTCTAGTAGCATATCTAATAGCTTTTCGAATTGCCTCTTATCTTCTGCACTAACTATTACTCTCTTTTTTATATACAACCACAATCTCCCATTCGTTCTTTCCAGTCTACGAAAGGAAAGTTAGTCTCCGGGTAGGAGAATAGTCCAGTCCTTGTGATTTCTACATATATCATCCAATTTTTCTATTATTGTGTCAGACTCCTTAGTATTAGGGGGTCTATATATTACTATGTTCATTAATTTTTCAGATTCAAATTCTACCGCTATTAGTTCACACTTTGAGTTACTATATTTCTCATATATTTTTCCTTATTTTTTGTCTTTCCCATATATCGCGGTTCCCCCTTGATTCCTATTTTTTCTATCTGATCTGTAAGTTTGGAACCCTTTTATTTGATCGTCATTACCAGTCTCTTGGGAATACCAGGTTTCACTTATATTCATTATATCTATTTTCTTTTCAATTTGGGTTAGTTCTTCTAAGATCTATTTTTCTTTTTGAGTTACTCGTACTAAACCCTGCGCATCATCACTATGATGGTTTGCGTGTTATCTCCTTCATTTAATATGGTAATATAAGGATTTTCCCACGTCTCTTTCCATTGCTGGTATGTTGTTCTTTTGCTTTCATTTCCAGAAATTCTGACAATTAAAAAACCAACTTCCATATATTTGATCTTCATTCATCATAATTATATTCATTTTGTGTCTGAATCTGCAATTTTCTCTGTATCTGCAATATCCCCTAGCATCGTACATACAGTATTTATCTCTGGAGCTGTAGTATCTTGGAGCTGATGCTTGGAAATTCTTTGCTCACACTCCATAT
This sequence comes from Macrobrachium nipponense, assembly GCF_015104395.2. Lineage (NCBI taxonomy): Eukaryota > Metazoa > Arthropoda > Malacostraca > Decapoda > Palaemonidae > Macrobrachium > Macrobrachium nipponense. The sequence continues at coordinate 18,293,269 of NC_087218.1, read as the reverse complement.
CACGGTGATGGCTTGCTTTTTTCCTTCACTTCATGTTCTTTGTTCCTCTCTTTATTTGTTTCTTTCCTATTTTGGATTTTATTATTTATTTGATTATTTAATTGATTTGGATTCATGGCTACAAGGTGCATATATTTACATTTTTTGTCAAACTTATATCCTTTTCCTCCTTTTAGATTTTTGCATATTTTTGGATGTAGATCTCTGCAATCATCCTTATAGCCGTCTAGGTATGCACATTTACCACAGATTTCATAGTTGTGACATACCTTGGGATGTTTGTAGTAACATCTTTCTCCGAATCTGCAATTTCCTCTTTTCAAAAGGGTGCAGACTTTGTCTTTCTTGTCTATTTTTTCCTCTTTCCCATCGGTGTGCAGATCTGGGTAGAGCCTCTTCGGGATTTTATTTTGTGTTGTCATGTCCTAATTTATTTCTTTGTATGTATGCTGCTTGATTGCCTCATATGTAGTATCAATGAGTATCTCTGCATCCATACTCTTGTCTTGTTCTTTGTTTTCCTTGTTTTTTTCTGTCATTTCAGTTTTGTTTTCTTCTCTTCCGTTTTCCTCTTCTTCTTCCTCTTCTTCATCTTCTTCATCCTCAACTATTTGTACATTAAGTCTTGATTTAATAATATTGTCTATCCATGATAGACATGTTGAGCAAAATATTCGGGCATCCTTACTCGTATTTTGCATTACTTCAGCACATTGAGGATGCGTTGGAATGTTGCATGCAGAACATTTTCTGATCAGGTTTTGTGGATTAACTATGCTATAACACACCTTACATAGTTTGCATGCTTTTGGCATTCTTTTTCCTATTGCATCAATTAGTATATTCACAATGTTCACCCTATTCATTTTCTTTGTCGGAATATGTTGATTGATGTAAATTTTCTTTATTAGTCTCTTGACCACTTGGATTTTATTTGGAACTTCTTCAATTATTTTCAAGATGTTTTCTGTTGATTTGTTCCAGTTTGAAGGATCATATCCTTCTAATATGTCTATGAATTCTTTTGTATCTTTTTGGTTAGGACTGTTGTTGATCTCATAGATGAGAAATGCCTGCTCCCTTCTTGCTACTGCATCGTATTGTGAATCTGCTAGACACGCAATATTTCGCCATTTCTTTCCACAGTTGGAACTTAGTAGACGCTTTATCCTACTATTTTCACACTAGACGCTTTATCCTACTATTTTCACACTAATCTTATCACCGACAGTTTATGAACACTTCTAGATATTTATATAGACAGTATGTTAAAACGCGATATCTGTTGATTAATCAGACGTGCGCGGGGGTACGTCTCACCAAGCAAGAGAGAGAGAGAGAGAGAGAGAGAGAGAGAGAGAGAGAGAGAGAGAGAGAGAGAGCTTTACTCAGTAATTGAATTTAAACATTTTCAAAAAATGGTCACCCATTAGCGAAATGACTCGGTTGTACACCTATATAAAGTTGCGCGCTTATAAGGTTTTGATTCTTTAGCTATAAACAAAGCACATGGTTTTAATGCAAAATGTCAAAGACACCTCTCTCTCTCTCTCTCTCTCTCTCTCTTTGACGTATGTGTTAAGATCGTGTAGTTTGTTAATCTCAAAAGAATTTGAACTTTAAATTCAGTCACTGTATAAAACTCTGTTAATGGGGTAGATTTACTTAAACATCCTTCTATCGCTTTTTTCTTTATATTCTATTCTTTTTTTTATATTGTCTACTTTCTGTTTTATATTCGCTTGCCATGTGGTTTTTGGTCTCAGTTTTCGTATTGCACTTCCTACATATGGGGGAAATGTTATTTCCATTTATCGTTATTTAAACATATCTGGTTCTTAGGGCCTGATCTTGTGCCGCTGCTGTCATTCCTTCAGTTTCCTTCTTGAGCTCTCCACTCTGTAGCCATTGCCATGTTTCATCGCTGGCTATTTCTTTAGTCTGTTTCATGTATTGTCCGTGCATTGGTTTGTTGTGCCATTCTTCTGTTCTGTTTGTCATTGTCCTGTCTCTGTATATTTCTGGGTCTGCGTCCACTTTTATCAGTCTTTCTTCCCATACGCTCTTAAGCCACTCGTCTTCACTGGTTTTCAGATATTGCCACAGTGCTCTGTTCTCGATGTTGACACAGTCCTCTATGCTTAGTAGTCTTCTCCCTCCTTCCCTTCGTGTTATGTATAGTCTGTCCGTATTTGCTCTTGGGTGTAGTTCTTTGTGTATTGTCATATGTCTCCTAATTTTCTGGTCTATGCTGCGGAGTTCTGCCTTCGTCCATTCCACTACTCCCGCGCTGTATCTGATTACTGGTACTGCCCATGTGTTTATGGCTTTTATCATATTTCCGGCATTGAGTTTTGACTTGAGTATCGCCTTGAGTCTCTGCATATATTCTTCCCTGATCGTGTCCTTCATTTCTTGTTTTATATCCCCTCCTTCCATTATTCCCAGGTATTTGTATCCCGTCTCATCTATGTGTTTGATGTTCCTATCTGGTAGCTTTATCCCTTCAGTCCTTGTTACTTTGCCTTTTCGTATGTTGACTAAGGCACATTTGTATATTCCAAACTCCTTCCCGATGTCCCCAGATACGATCCTTACAGTTTGGATTAGCGTATCTATTTCCATAATGCTCTTACCATACAGCTTGATGTCGTCCATGAACATCAGATGGTTAATTCTGTTGCTTCTTTTCTTGAGTTGGTGCCCAGCATCCATCTGATGCAGTACTTTTGTCATGGGAATCATGGCGACTATTATTTTAATTTTTATTATTATTATTTAATTATTTTTATCTTTATTATGGAAGTAAACCATCTTTTAAACGTGTTTAATTTAAAAGTAATGGCTGTCTCAGCTGCAGTAATTTTATGTAGGTCTATTTTCATAATTATGATTTTCTCATTGTTGCTAAAAGTGGCGAGCAACTCGCGGAAGAGAGTCAATTTAATTTTATTCAAAAATTCCAGAGGCTGTTGTTAAACATTCGTTGTATAATCCGTAGAGTTTTTCCTGTGATAAATTTTTATTCCAAGTCTGGATTCTGACTATTCTTTGACACTACTTAAACAGGCTAGTAGAGAACCTATTGAGGCCATTTTCACATGCAGGGTCAAGATCAGCGTTTATGTTTATATTTCAATTGATACTGCATATTATTTTACTATTTTTATCTTTATAATTATTATCATTATTATTTTGAATTTATATTATTATTATTTTAATTGTAGTTATATTTTGTTTTATTTTATTTATTATTTTACTTTTCTCTTTATAATTTTATTTTTATTTTATTATCCAAGTAATTTCTAATATTCAATATTTTTTATTTATATTACTTTTTTATATCTATTTCTTATTTGATTTTGAACGTTTTATTATTATTTTATTTTATTAATTTTATTTATATAATACTATTTTTATTTATTTTATTTATTTTATTTTTATATTATTTTATTTTTATTATTATTAATTTTTTATTTTTACTTTGTGAATTGTGTTTTATTTTTATTACAGTCTTTTAGTTTTTTATTTTCACTATTTATGTAAATATATAATTTTATTTCATTTATTTATTTATATTACTTTTATTTTTACTTTGATTTTATTTTTTTATATTATTCTTAGTTTTCGCATATTATTTTTATTTTTACTTTTCTCTTTATAATTTTTAATTTTTATTTTTATCCAAGTAATTCTAATATTTCAATATTTTTATTATATTACTTTTATATCTATTCTTATTTTTATTTTGAACTTTTATTATTATTATTTTATTAATTTTATATATATATATATTTATTTATTTTATTTTTATTTTTATTTTTTATATTATATTATTGATTTTTATTATTATTAATTTTTATTTTTACTTTGTGAATTGTGTTTATTTTTATTACAGTCTTTAGTTTTTTATTTCACTATTTATGTAAATATATAATTTTATTTTCATTTTATTTATTTATATTACTTTTATTTTTACTTTGATTTTATTTTTTTTATATTATCTTAGTTTTCTGCATATTATTATTTTATTGTTCTCATTATATTTTATTATATTTATTTTATATTTATCATAGTTATTAGTTTTGTTTAAATTTTTATTTTTATTATATTATTTTATTATTTTTTATTTTTGTTATATATATTTTATTATTTTTTATAGTTTTGTTTATATTTTTATCATTTTTATTATTTTTAGTTTTTTAATATTTTATTTTTATTATTATTATTGTTATTTTTATTTATTTTATTTTTAATACTATTATTTTATTTTCATTATTTTCATATTTTTATGTTTTTTATGTGCATTATATTTATTTTTATTTTTATCATTTTCTATCTTTTTTATTTTTATAATTTATATCATTATTTTTATATTTCTTCTTTTTTATTTTTTATTTATATTACTATTATTTTTATATTAGGTTTTTTGTTGATATTGTTACATTTTCTGTTTATTATTATTTTATATTTTTCCTCATTTTTTTATTTTTTTTTTATTTTCTCAGTATTATTTTCATTTTTATTAGATTTATTTTTATTTTTAATTATTTCATTTTATTCTTATTTTTTATATTTTTAACCTTTTATTATTTCATAATTTTTTTATTTTATTTTCAATATAATTTAGTTTTTCATTTTAATATTATATTTCAATTTATTGTATTTTGTTATTTTCTCATTTAAGTTTAGTTTATTTTTTTATTTGTTATTTTTTAAATATTTTTATTTTATTTTTTCAATTATTATTATTATTATTTTTATCTCAATTACTTCTAGTTATTTTTAATTTGTTTTTTTAACATTATTATTTATTTTTTTTACATTATTTTTATGATTTTTCGTGTGCATATGCATATTTATTTTATTTTCATTATTATTTTTTATTTTTTATTTTTTATTATAATTTTGTTATAATTATTTTTTATTTTTTTATATTTTTATTTATATTCCTCCTATTTTTATTTGCGTATGCTGGAAACAGACCTTCTTTAAAAATAATGGCAGAATTCGTAGAATTGATTTTATACAAAATTCCTTCAGTACTCATGATTTGTCTTTCTGGCACACTGGTATTACTCAGCAGCTGTCCAATTTCCATCGTGGTGTAGGTCGCCAACGGAATTTCGGGCTGGGCCTGGGTGAGGGATAGGCTCGGGGTCGGCAACAGGTATTCAGGTGTGTCTAGTAGGTCGGGAACAGGCCGTAGTCGTCAGAGGTCGATCCGATATCGTCTACATGTTTCAGCCACCTCGTTTGGCCATCATCGGGACGAGATCGCTAAGTGCAATGATATGTTTCGGATGAATTCGCGCTATTTATTGCAGGCTTGAGGAGTCTGGTACCTCACTTTTCATTGGCAATACCTGTGGTGTCGGAGCCTCATCCTTACTGGTGATTGTGGAGGTCCCCTCGAAGGGCGTGCTACTAGGTCGTCCTCAGGGCGAGAGCCTGAGTTTCCATCACCCTCAGGTTACTAGGGACGCCCTCAGGATAATAGCTAACGCTTCTATCAAACTCAGGATCCCTCTGGTGCAATGGTTGTTGTGGGGCGTTGTCTGCTGCTCTCCTGACGGCGGTGGGGAGGAGGAAGGTCTCCTGTGTGACGTTCATACTGGGCTTCTCCCTCCCGTTGTGCAGCGCTTCTAAGATTCGCAAACGACGTAGATCGGGTGCTTGGTCGATAACCTCGAAGATACCGACGATGTCGCAGCGGCGGATTCTTTTATCATGTGCAGTCCTTGCATGATTGAATTTCGTTCCTTCCTGCGCGTGACAGGAGATTCTCTTGGAGAGGCGCATTGACGTCATCCCGATGTAAGTTCCGAGCATCCTCGGATTGGGCACGTATATCTGTAAATGACTTTCTTCTTCAAGGAATCCTGCGACGGTGCGGGGTTATTCTTTATAATAAGGCTGCATGTCTTCTTACTCTCAAAGAATAAGATCAAGTTGATACGTTTGCTGGTGTCAGTCGGGGAAACGTGGTTCTTGATTTTTTTATCGTAGGGCTCGCTCATCTTTTTTTTATATCGCCGATGGAAGGTTAATTTGTAGAAAAAGTTAATTTTCTGCTGGGGGGTCTGGGCGCGGTACCTTTAGGTACCATTTCTTCCTACTCTTCCTAAAGACGCTCTGGATGCTGCTGTTGGTGTCCGTTGTTTACTAGGACCTGGACAGCGCGTTCCATCTCCTTATGGGTGTCTGTCCATGTCGAACAATGAGAGAGAGCTCTCCTGACGTAGTCGCTAATGGTGGTGTCCTTATAACGTTCAGGGCATTCACTCTCGCCATTTAGACACATTCCCAGGTTCGTAGGCTTAGTGTAGACCCTTGTGTCGAACGCACCCTCCTTCTGTTCAACCAGGACGTCCAGAAAGGAAAGCCGGCCATCAAGGCTATGTTCAGTGGTAAAACGTTGACAGCTGTGGGTATGGAATTGTTGTCGTATCTCCTCGATCTCCTCCATCGTTCCTGCTTGGATGAAGGTGTCATCTATATATCTTACGTATATAGAAGGCTTCCTAATGCTCCTAAAGACACGCTCCTCCACTATGCCCATATAAAAGTTCGCAAACAGGACCCTGAGGGGGGATCTATTCGCTACACCGTCGATTTGTAAGCACATATGGCCATGGTGGTTAATGAAGGGGCCTTCTTTGTGCATATTTCCAGCTGGAAATATGCACCAAGAATTTTTTTTACAGATAAAATATTATATCAAAGTCAATCTCTCTCTCTCTCTCTCTCTCTCTCTCTCTCTCTCTCTCTCGTCTCTCTCTCTCTCTCATCGTCTCACCTCTCTCCTCCTCCTCCCTTCCGTCTCTCTCTCCTCTCTCTCTCTCTCTCTCTCTCTCTCCTGATACTTCTCAATCTTTTCCCTTCTACTCTGGTGTCCCATGGTATTGCGACATCAATGAGTGGTACTTTCTTCTTAATGTTGTCAATCAACGTCACGTCTGGTCTATTGGCACGTATCTCTTTGTGTTCTGATACCACAGACCCCGAGGATATTTGCTTGATCGTTTTCTATCAATAAGCACTAAGCTCCTCCCCATTTATACTCTGTTCGTCATATTTCAGTTCTCAAAGAGGGAACGCGGTCTTTTTAACTATGTTGATATTTAACATATCTACATTGTGGTGTCTTGTGTCACATAAATCAGGAAAACATAAGGAAATGTTTGGATTTTTATTGATTTCCAATAAATATTTCGGTATGTGACGTCATATCTAGTATGACGTCATGGTACGTTTAGCAAATTTCTATTACAACTAGAATTGATATTAAACAGAGATTTCTTTGAAGAATTACAATTACAGTTACCTTAAAAATGTGTAATGAATAACATTTCAATTAAATTACAATTACTACAAGCCTTCCTTCATCGCACATCGGCCCATGTGTAAAGGGAGCGTGGCCTTGGCAGGCAAGATATGACGACAAGCCAATTTCCTTCGCTCCATATACAACCGGTTACCTTACTTATGCCCAGCATGCGCCTGTGTAAGAGACTCCTGCCACGACTAGGAGGGGGCTATAAAGAATCACGCCCGCACCAAACATCAAGAGACTTCTCGTACAGATGTTCAAGAAAGTACACAAAGAGGATTCTGGGATATTGAGTGAGGATGACACTACCCATCTCTATAGATACCTTGGTTCTTGGAGGGCTGTAGGATTGGTTTGGAGGTATGTAAGAAAGGGCGGGGTCCCTGGGACTGTAAAAAGGTAGGAGGAGGCTTCAAATCTTGTCCTAGCAGGAAGGTATAGCCTACATTGTACATACCTTAGAGCGGTGAGGTCGGGTGACTCTCGACCGGACAGTAGGCAAGAACATCTTAACGTGGTTGATTCTTTCCTTTGTGACGAATAGGTGCCTGTCAACCGGCGCTCCGTAAGGAATTTCATCCTCGCGAATGATGGATATCTGCCCACCAGTGTCATCGGAAGCTCGGACCTGTTGGCAGGATAGCGACCTCTGGGAGGTTCATCAAATATAGTGCCCTGCACTGGAGTGTCTACTAGAACTTAAGTATTGTCCGTTCCTGTCATTGTAATGGCAGTAACCGCAGCTGCTTTCCTGGGGCATCTCGACCAGGAAGCGGTGTGGCCATGCACTTTGCACAAGTCGTTGGAGCTCTCGCTAAAGTCGTGTTTTGGTCTGTCTTCTGTAGTACTTTTGTCTTGTGAATTATGGCTACTACGAAGAGTAGTGGTGACAGTGAGTCGCCCTGGAAGATCCCTCTCCAGATGTTCCAACCCGGTGGAGTTTGTAAATACTGTATTCCAGTTGCCCATTGCATTTTTGAGGAAGCTGATGGTGCTTTCCTTTACCCCATATTTGTTCAAGGATTCTGCTTATTATTATTATTATTATTATTATTATTATTATTATTATTATTATTATTATTATTTTATTGTTCTCATTATTATTTTTTCATTTTTATTCTTATATTTACTATAGTTATTAGTATTGTTTTTATTTAATACTTTTATTTATATATTTTATTACTTTTTAAATTGTTATTTTTTTATTAATAATATTTATATTTTACTTATTATTTATTTAATCATTTTTATTTGGTTTAAATTAAATTATTATTACCTTAAATATTTTTATTTCAACTTATTATTATTTATTTAGTTTTATTTATATTTTATTTTCATACATTTCATTTTTAATATGTTTTATTTTATTTATTATTAATTTTATTTTTGTTGATTTTTATTTATTTATTTTTTTAATAACACATCATTTTATTTCATTATTTCTATTTTTTATTTTTTCATGATTATATCATTTGCAGTTATATAAGTTTTTTATTTTTATTATTATTTTTCATTTTTTTGTTTTTTTAATTTATTTTTTATGTTTAATGTTTTATTTCTGCGTTTATGTATGTATTTGATTATAATTCTTTAATTATTTTTCCAATTATTAATTTATTTATTTTTATATTTTATATTTATTAACTTTTTATTTATTTATTTTTATTATTAGTATTACTTTTATTTATATATTTACTTTATCCTAATAATTAATTTATTTATTTAATTTTATTTAGTTTTTTAAATTATTTATTATTGTATTAATTTTATTTGTTTTTTATTTATTTTCATATATTTTAATTAATCATTTATTTATATTCTTTTTTTATTTATTTCCATTTTTTATATATATTTAATTTATTTTATTTTATTTTTTATTTTTTATATATTTATTTATATATTTATTTTTATTTTTATTTCTATATTTATTATTTTCTTTTATTTATTGACCTGTATTTTTTATTATTACTTCTTATTTTTATCTATCTATTCAATTTTATTTATTTATTTTTTTATATTTTATTTTTTATTTATTTATTTATATTTTTATTTATTTATTTATTTTTAATAATTATTTATTTTTCGTTTTTATTTATCGATTTATTTATTTTCTTAATTTTTATTTTTTATTCATTCGTATTTATTTTTTATTTATTGATTTTTATCGATTTATATTTATTTTATTTTTATATGAATGTTTTTTTAATTATTTTTATCTATTTTATTTATTTATTTATTTTTTATATATTTGTTTATATATTAATTTTTATTTATTTTATGTGTTTATTTTTTTCCTTAAATTTTTATTAATTTATTTTTTAATATATTTATTTTTATATATTTATTTTTATCTTTTATTTAATTTTTTTTTAAGTTTAGTTTATTATTTTATTTTTATTTCTAATTTATTTATTTTCCTATATTTTGGTTTTTTTTTAATGTTTTGTTTTTATTTTTAATTTTTTTTAATTTTTTTGTTTTTTAAAATTTAATTGTAGGAAACATTATTTCTTTTTTTTGTTTTTTTTTATTTTCATTTTTATTTATTTTTTATTTTTTATTCATTCATATATAGTTTATTTATTAATTTAATTTATTTTTATTTTTATTTTAATTATTTATTTTAAATTTATTAATTTATTTATTAATATTTATTAATTTTTATTTTATTTTTTATTTATTTCTTTATTTATTTATTTTTCATTTCTTCATTTATTTATTTGTTTTCTTTTCTTTATTTAATTATTTTGATATATTTATCTATTTATTCATTTATTTATTTCCATATATTTATTCATTATTTTTTTATTTATTTATTTTTTATTTAGTTCTTATTTATTTATATTTATATACTGAATGTTTTTTGTTTATTTATTTAAAGTATTTAGTTTTATTTATTTATTTTTTATTTTTTTCCATTTCTTACTATTTTTATTATTTTTTGTTTATTTTTATTTATTTTTATTTAAGTTTATGTATTGATTAATTTTATTTTTATTTATTTATTTATTTATTATTATTTATTCATTTATTTATATATTAATTTTATTTATTTATAATTTATTTAGTTTTTTTAGTTTTATTTAGTTATTAATTTATATATTTATTTTTATTTATTCATTATTTTTCTTTGTATTTTTTATTTTAATTTGCATCTCTATTATTTGATTATTTTTAACTTTATTCTTGTACTAAACCATCTTTTAAACATGTTAAATTGTAAGTATTTACTGACTCAGCTTCAGTAATATTTTATCGTTCTATTTTCTTAATTATGATTTTTTCGTTGTTGATTAAGCTGCTGAACAACGCACCGAAGGTTGACATGTCTAAAATAGGTCCTAATGAAAGTCAATTTTAACTTTTATTCAAAGATGCAAGAGGCTGTAGTTAAACATTCATTGTATAAACCGTAGGGTTTTTTAAGGGTCAATTTTTTTCTAATTCTGGATTCTGACTATTCCTTGGCACTACTTAAACACGGTAGTACAATGCCTATGGAGGTCATTTGAACATGCAGGATCAAGATTAGTGTACATATTTATATATCAGTCTTTATGGATATACTATGATATCAAAGTATCCCGATACTTCTCAATCTTTTCCCTTCTATTCTGGTGTCACATGGTATTGAGATATCAATGAGTGATACTTTCTTCTTAATGTTGACAATCAATGTCACGTCTGGTTTGTTGGCATGTATCACCTTTTTTGTATTGATACCACAGTCCCCGAGGATATTTGTTTGATCGTTTTCTGTCACCAAGCTCCTCCCCATTTATACCCTTTTCGTCATATTACAGTTCTCAAAGAGGTAACGCGGTGTTTTTAACTATGTTTACATCTTAACATAGCTACATTGTGGTGGCTGGTACCAGATAAATCAGGAAAACAGAAGGAAATGTTTAGAATTTTATTGATTTCAGATAAATATTTCGGTATGTGACGTCATATCTGTACTATGACGTCATCATACGTTTAGCAAATTTCTATTACAACTAGAATTAATATTAAGCAGAGATTTCTTTAAAGAATTACAATTACAGTTACCCTAAGAATATTTATCGAATAAATTTTCAATTAAATTACAATTTCTACAAGCCTGCCTTCATCGCACACCGCCCATGTGTAAAGGGGGCGTGGCCTAGGCAGGCAAGAGATGACGACACGCCGATTTCCTTCGCTTCCTATACAACCACCTTAGTTATGCTCACCTTGTGTATGACCAGCATGTGCCTGTGTAAGAGAATCTCCTGCCACACTCAGAAAGGGGCTATAAAGAACCACGTCCGTACCAAACATCAGGAGACTTCTTGTACAGATGTTCAATAAAGTACATGAAGAGGCTTCTGGGATATTGAGTGGGGATGACGCTACCTCTCTCTGTAGATACCTTGGTTCTTGGAGGACTGGAGATATATAAGGAAGGGCGGGGGCTCTGGGACTGTGAAAAGGTAGGAGGCTTCAAATCATGTCCTAGGAGTACGGTATAACCTCCATTGTACATACCTTAGAGCGGTGAGGTCGGGTGACTCTCTACCGGACAGTAGGCGAGAACATCTTAACTTGGTTGAGGCTTTCCTTTGTGACGAATTGGTGCCTGTCAACCCGCGCTCCGTAAGGAATTTCATCCTCGCGAATGATGGATATCTGCCCACCAGTGTCATCGAAAGCTCGGACCTGTTGGCAGGATAGCGACCTCTGGGAGGTACAGCAAATATAGTGCCCGGCGCTGGAGTGTCTACTAGAACTTAAGTATTGTCCGTTCCTGTCATTGTAATGGCAGTAACCGCAGCTGCTTTCCTGGGGCATCTCGACCAGGAAGCGGTGTGGCCATGCACTTTGCACAAGTCGTTGGAACTCTCGCTGAAGTCGTGTTATGGTCCATCTTCTGTAGTACTTTTGTCTTGTGAATTATGGCTACTACGAAGAGTAGTGGTGACAGTGAGTCGCCCTGGAAGATCCCTCTCCAGATGTTAACCTCTCCTAGTCTTATCCCAGAGCTTGTAATTACTGTATTTCAGTTGCTCGTTTCATTTTTGAGTAACTGATGGTGCTTTCCTTTACCCCATATATATTCTAGGATTCTGCTTATATTATATTATTATTATTATATTATTATTATTATTATATATTATTATTATTATTGATTATTAGTTATTATTATTATTATTATTATTATTATTATTATTATTATTATTAATTTTTCAGTTTATTTTAAATTTTTTTAATGTTATAGTTATTAGTATTATTTTTTTTATATATATTTTATTTTTATTTTTATATTATTATTATTATGAACATTTTTACCTATTATTATCTCATCGATTTTATTTTATTTTTTAATTAAATTTATTATTGATCTTAAATATTGTTATTTCTAATATTTTTTATCAATTTTAGTTTTTTGTTTCTATTTTTAGATTTTATTTTCTTTTAATATTTCAATTTTTGTTAATATTTTTTGACTTTATTATTTTTATTTTTTTGATTATTTAATTTTTAAAATTTTTAAATATCGTCATTTTTTGCATAATGAATTATTATTATTTGATTATTTTAGTAAAAGTAAATGGCTACTTCAGCCATTCATGACCCTTGGTAGAGATTCTTCTCTATTTTGCGAATAGCGGCTTTTTCAGTGCTACTTAAACAGGCCAGTAGAGCGCCTATAGAGGTCATGGTAAAATACAGGGTCAAAATAGGTGTATATATTTGAATTTTACAGATAAACTATGATACCATAGTCATCAAAGTCATTAACGATTCTCTCTCTCTCTCTCTCTCTCTCTCTCTCTCTTTCTTAAAGCGAGCTTTCGTCTGGAGCTGCCAGACATCCTCGGGCTGGGAAGCTGAGGGTGGACTGATCTTGGTGCGGTGTCCGTCCTCCTTATATCTGTGGTTGACAGCAAGGGGTCTGCCCCATGCTTGTCTCCTATTGGCTGGTGGCGGTGAGTCGTGTTTTCATTGGCTGCCTGAGCCAGGTCTCAAGCCACTTTCCTCGAACCGATGGTTGCGTTGCAGCATATCCTGCAGCCGCCTGGACCTCCTAAGCGGCGCTGTAACATTGATGGGCGTTGCGCTACGCTGTGGGACGTCACGGCTACTTTGATTTCCATCGGCTGCAGGAGTACCTCGTTCGGGGGCGTTGTCATCCATAGAGTTGTCATGATCGGTGGTGTCATTGTTAGTGGCAGGTCTTCTCATACTCGTAGGGAGGAGAAATTCTTCCTGCGTCGTATTCAGTGAAGGTTTTATTTGCTGGATGAGGAGCGCCTCCAGCAGGCGCAACCGACGGGCATCAGGGGCCTTCCCGATGATCTTCGTGTTCTTTATGATGACATCTCGGGAGATGGCCTCGTGATGTTTGGTGCGGGCGTGAATTCTTTATAGCCCCCTCTTGGCGTGGCACGAGAGTCTCTTCGACAGTCGCATGGTAGTCATACCTACGTAGGCGCCGCTGCATTCGCGGACTGGGCATGTATACTGGTACACTACATGCGTCTGCTTCAGGGGTTCTCGTACCTGTGGAGAGGGGTTATTTTTCATAATAAGATCGCGCGTCCTCCGATTCTGGTAATATATGATTAAGTCGATAATCTTGGTGTCGTCAGTCGGGGATACATTATCCAGAAAGAATAATTTTCTTGATGGCGTCCTCTTCTTCACGGTAATGGGAACTCATGAAGGCTTTGTAGTACAGCTTGATATCCTGGGGGCGGGGCTGCGGGCTCTCACTACCGTACCATTTCTCCAGGGCTGTGCGGACTTCCTTGCTGATTAATTTATTTGAGTAACCCGTTATTCACAAGTACTTGGGAGGCGCGGTCGAGTTCCTGGTGAGTGTCCTGCCAGGTCGAGCAGTGGGAGAGGGCCCTCCTGACGAAGGCCCTGACGGTGGTGCTTTTGAATCTGGCGGGGCACTCGCTGTCTCCGTTGAGGCAAAAGTCCTAAATTGGTTTTCTTTGTGTAGACTGAAGTACGGAGACCGTCTTCCGTCTTGCTTACAAGGACGTCGAGGAAGGGGAGCCGATCGTCGGAGCTGCGTTCGACTGTGTAATTCAGCACACACACTGCTGAAATGCTTGACGGAGGTTCTACCTCATCCTCGGCGTCGACTTGCACAAAGATGTCGTCAATATAACGTCCATATCTGCGGGGTTGCTGCATCCTGGCGAAGACCCGTTCCTCCACGGTGCCCATATAAAAGTTAGCGAAGAGGACCCCCAGTGGGGAGCCCATCGCCACGCCGTCCTTTTGGCGGAACATCTGGCCACGGTGGGTGGAGAAAGGGGCCTTCTTCGTGCATATCTCCAGCAGCGTACGGAGCGAGGCTTCCGGTATGTTGAGGGGCGCCGTCGACTGATTCCTGTACACGATCAAGGATTATATCTATGGTTTCGTCGACAGGCACGTTCGTAAATAGGGACTCTACATCCAGCGAGGCGATAATCCCGGTACCAGGGGCGTCCTTGATGGTTTCTAAGAACTCTGCCGAAGACTGCAGGCTGTAACGACTCGGACGTAAGGGGTCAAAATTTGGTTGAGGCGTTTAGCCAAGGCGTACGTAGGGCGGGCGTCTGGCTGATGATCGGCCGGAGGGGGTTTCCTTGTTTGTGGGTTTTTACATTGCCATATAAATAACCCAGGCTGTAGTCTCCTTGTATGGGCGGGAGGTGCACAGCATTTGTTGCAGAATTCACTGCGCTGATGACTCCGTTAGCCTCCCTCTTGATGTCGTCTGTCGGGTTCCTCGTCAGGCGCTCGAACTTGCTCTCGTCAGACAAAATAGCATCCAGCTTCTCGTGATATTCGGCAGTATCAATCAAGACGAAGGCTGCTGTCTTGTCCGCGCGTCGCACCGTGATGTTCACTTTCTCCTTCAGTTCCTTCGCTGCTTTCTTCATCTCCTTGGTGAGGATCCCGCTGGAGTGCGAGCCCCTCTCTGTAAGAGCTTCAGCAAGTAGGAGGGGTTGAAGGGCGTCGGTAGTTCTCACGGTGCTCCGGGCTTCGAGTTGCTGGATGGAGTCTAGGAGCAACTCGATTTCGAGTCTCTTGTCATGAGGCCTGGGTCTCGAAATGAAGTGGCAATTAAGACCCAGCTTCAGAAGGGCGTCTTGATCGGGAGTGGGGTCGTAATCGGTAAGGTTAATGTATCCTTGGGTTCGTTCAGGGATGCGGAGTTTGCCGCCGGGCACCTCTCATCAGCTGTTTCATGTCGTCCTCCTGAAGGCGGACGAGGCTTCTCTCGATGTTCCCAAGGTACGTTGGTTCCTCTCCTACTGGGTTGTCTACATCCATGGGTATGTCACGTTCAGGATTTTCAAATTCCGGTTCGTTCAAG
>NC_087218.1:18260092-18272592 GCF_015104395.2 Macrobrachium nipponense | reverse complement strand
TTTTATTTTATTTATTTATATATTTATGTTTTATTTTTATATTTATTTTTTATCTTTTGTTATTTATTTTTTTATATATTTATTGTTTTTATATATTTTTTTGTTTATTTATTCTATTTTATCAAATTATGGTTTTTATGCATATGTATTTATATTTATTTCTTTTTATTTTTATTTTAGTTAAATATTTATTTTGTTTGATATATTTACTTACTCTATTTCTGTATTTATTTCTATTTTTTTTTAAATTCTGTATTTTTATTTTTTAATATTTATCATTTGTGTTAATTTTATTTATTTGTTATTTATCTATTTATTTATTTTTTTTATTTATATATTTATTTTTAAAACATTTATTTTTAATTATTTTATTTTTTGATTATTTTTATTTTTTATTCAATTATTTGTTTTTTATTTGTTCATATATATGTTTATTTATTAATTTATTAATTCTTACTTATTTTTTGTTCTTTTATTTATTTATTTTTATTTATTCATTTTTATTCATTTATTTTTGTACTGGGATGTTCAAGGATGGACCATAAGTAGTAACAGTTTTTATTGCCAACTAGCCTATAGGTTTCAACCTGAAACATATATATTCCATGTAATAAAAAATAATACAATCCAACATGTCCTTAATACAAGCCTTCTAGTAAAGTACATGAACAATCCATATTGATATGTGTACTTATGTCTAACAATAACTGTTTATAGCAATGTAAATAAATACCACTGTAAATTATGGTACTGTAGCCACTAAAGCACTCGCATCAAATTAAATGTACTCATATCATTAAACCTTACTGTATATATACATAGAGTCCAATTACCAATAAGGGCAATTCCAATTGAAATATCATATAACATCCACAATACACTGTATTGTACTCACTTCAATGGCCTCACTATCACAGGCCTTGAACCCCAGTAGGAGATTGCCAAACACAAATATCCCATCACTTGCCAGCCTTACATGTCACCGACTTCATTCTTGTGTTTACATCCACAAGAATAACACCTGCCACCACCACTCAACACAATAGGCAGTACCAGAGTGGTTAGAAAATTTTACGGCAGTTTGCCTTCTCCTGCTAACCGTGCGACACTGAGATATGGGTAAGACAAAAGATATTCCAGATGCGCAATAAGTTACAACTCGCTCCAACCCACATCAACATTTTTAAACAAATATATCCTTATAGTATTATGAAGTTTATCATGTTAGTGATACACTCCCCCACCATTAGTGACGAATTACCGATACCCTATCCAATAGGGTAAACTACGTATGATTACATTGTTCTTCTATTGGTAATAACACCACCAACCTGTGTACTGATCTACACATAATCTTATCCACTTCACCATCATATCCCTTCCCATGCTTCATAATCTTATACCTTAAATCAACATCTCGGACAACACCATCTTGTCCTGGATCAGCTCTAATCACCTGTGCTAGTTTCCATGCCCCTCTCACAACATTACTATCTTGCACAAGTACCACATCTCCAACTCTTACATTCCTCCTTGTTGTATGCCATTTCTGCCTGATTAACAATGATGGAAAATAGTCTCGTTGCCACTTTTTCCAGAAGGATTCTATTATACTTTGTATAAACTTTAATCTCCTTTTGTGATCCCCACTAATATCGTACATCCCACTTGGACAAAAGCAAGTGGACCGACCAAGCAACAGATCATTGGGACAGAGGTAGCCCCCCAACTATAAACTAAATCCAGGTTTTGTCCCAATTGGTCTTTCATTCATCAGATTAGCAATACCAAACAAAGCAGTTTGTAACTCTCCAAAATTCAACACAGAATCTCCCACACTAATACAAAGACACCTTTTGACAGATTTGATCAGTGCTTCACTTGCCCCATTATACCAAGGTGCGTCACTAGGCATATTAAAGATCCAAGTTACCCCTTCCTTTTCTCCAATGGTTTCTATTTTCTTGCTTGCTGATATCAACTGAGTTCCCTTATCTGAATATATAACTTTAGGAGCTCCTCTAATAGCAATAAACCTTTGAAATGTGGTCAGAAAATCATCAGTACTGTATCCTTCAGCCAAATCCAAGTGAACAGCTCTAGTAACTAAACAGTTAAATATAACACCAAAAGCTTTACCATGAGTTCTCTTTTTAACCGTGTCTCTTATTGTTAAGGGTCCAAACAAATCTATGGCTGTGTAATAGAAAGGTGGAGCAGGTTTCATTCTTTCTATCCTCATTTGACCCATGCATTGGTCTTCTAATTTCTTTGTTAACTTCTTACATGTCACACATTGATTTTTTATTGCCTTTATTATTTTTCTGGCCCCTGGAACCCAGAATTTTCTTTGTAATTTTGCCAAAGTAGTCTCTATGCCTGCATGGTCAACCCCATGTACATATGATATATACAATCTAGTAACTGGATGATTTGCTGGTAGCAACATATAGTCTTCTCTATTCCAATTTTCCTTTAGCCACTTAGAAATTCTTTTTCCTACTACTATGACTCCATTCTTAATTGAAGGTCCTAATCTTCTGAACCTCACTTTCCAATCAGTCATGTCCCTTTGCATCTCTCTAACCCACATTAGTTCTGCTTTAATAATTTCTTGAACTGTTGGTTCCCTCAGCATGCCCTTAAAGGATCTGCATTTGAAAACATTCATTACCCTACATGTAACTCTTAGTAGTTTGTAATAATCACTAAAATCTATTGAACATCAACTCATGTTGTATAACATGGATTCTGACTTACTTTAGCAACAGCCATGACAACACCTACTCTATCAGTTAGTTCATTTTCACAATTTTGTTTGATAGGCCATTTTGAAATTGGTAATGTTAGGAATTTTGGTCCATTTTGCCAGGCAGAATTTTCACCAATTTTTTCTGGACTACACGGTTTAGAGGTCATATCTGCAACATTTTGAATTGAATCAACCCACCACCATTCCCTTGAATCAGTTTTTATCTGTATCTCTGCAATGCATACAGCAACAAATGTGTTGAATCCATGGGACTCCTTTTGAATTTGTGATCTTACAATTGTTGAGTCAACTATGTGATAAACTGACTCAAACTCCCATGAAAACTCCTTTACTATGAGTTCTCTCATCCTAGCAGCTATGAGAGCACCACATAATTCCAGACGAGGAATAGACACTGGTGCAATCTTATTTTTCGCCTTTATCAGACTTGATTTAAACTTATTATCACTGATTTGCCACCTCACATATGCACAAGCCCCATATGCTTGCGTGCTACCATCAGAAAATATTACTAGGTTCGGCTTACCAAAAGCATTAGGTGGCTTTAAGGGTCTTCTAAAAGTTAATGACTCCAGTCCATACAATTCTTTGAAAAACGCTTTCCATTCGTTCATCATGGAATCATCAAGTGGATCATCCCACTTGATTCCACCACCATTCGAGTTACTTTTGGAAAATCATGGATCTCATCAAGATCTTAGCTTTGAGTAATACTGGTATAACCAACCTAATGGATCATACAACGATGCAATTGACTCAATATCTTTCTGCGTGTTAATATTTCTGGAATTTATAATCAAATTCACCTATATCTAAATTTGGACCACTCCTAACCTTTCTTATTCTTGGTGTAAAGTTGAGTCTTACAGCAAAGGAAAAATAGTCATCTACAGGATTCCATTTTAAACCTAAGATTTTCTCACTATCAGATTCTATTATTCTTATATTGCAGTTTTCATAATGCCCGCTGACTATCCAGTGCTTTATTCTGAAACTTCCCTGAGACAATACCCTTTCAGTATTCTGTATTAATTTGATTGCGTTCTCGATGGCATCAGTAGAATACAGTATATCATCTACATATGTATTATTAAGAATCATATCTTGCACATCCGGGGATTCCTTACCGAATTGTTCTACTGTATGTCTCAAAGCTACCATAGCTATAGTACCATTGGGCCTATCTCCAAATGTTACTGTGGTAAGAACATACTGATCAGGTGGCCTACTATCATCCAAGTCCCTCCATACAAATCTATGTGTATGTTCATCTAGTGTGCTGAGTTTTTTACAGTATGGTACATCTTTGCTATGTCACCCACTATGGCTTATATTATCTTGCCTAAATCTACACAACACTCCCAGCAAACTGTTCAAAATATCAGGCCCCTTAGCCCAAAAATCGTTTAACCTCTGTCCCATATAAGATGCTGAAGAATTGAAGACAATGCACACTGGGGTTGAACTAGATTCTGGCTTCAACACCTCATGATGATGAATATAGTGAATTGGGCCATTGTACTCTTGAATCTCCTTTTTGGTTAATTTCCTAGCTACTCCCCTTCTAACCATATCTTCAATCTCTTTCTGATATTTTATTGCATACTCATTCCCAAGTTTCCTTAATCTATTCTCTGTTGTTCTTAACCTGGCATTTGCTACCTTTATGTTATTTTTCAAATTATTTGGATCTCTTATCCAAGGATACCTTACAAACCAGCATTTCTGTTTCTCGTCATACGTTAATCCTTCCTCAATCAATTTCATTTCCTTTTCTTCTTTCAAACTTACATAATTGGGTCCAGGACAACCTCTGCACATACATTTGATACATTGTGGATTACACCTTGTTCCCATTTCTTCTATAGCAAAAAATTTATCTAACTGATCCTTTAGATTTTCTGTTGGCTCAATACTGATTTCATTCAAAATTTACTGAACTTGAAAGTTTATGAATTCACAAACACATGATTACTAGTATTAACTTGATTGGTAATTTCATCATGTCTACCACGTATGCTGAGCCCAAACTGATTTTCTAGCAACTGGAGACCCTTATTTGTTTCAACAACCCTTGGCAATATTTCACAATAATTAGCACCAATAAGCATATCAATTTCCCCATGAGGGCGATTCAGCTCTAAGTTTGATATTCCCTCAAAAAGTTCAGATACCCTGGATAAGTCTACTTTCTTGATTTTGGCTGTTATTTCATTAATACCAACAGCATTCACATTCCAAACCTTACCAGATTTATCAATTAGTGGTACACAATATTCGTTGCTTGAGTGATATTCAACCGCATTGCCCACTTTGATCATGGATAAATTTATATGCTTTCCGCTTAAACCCAATTTTTTAGCCATCCTATTTGTTATAAATGAAATATCCGCTCCTGGATCCCACAGTACATTAACAGGCATGTTCTTACTATTCACCATACTGATATTCAACAACACTGCAAATCCCTTTTCTGATATCGCTTTGTGAATACTATTTTCTACTCTATCGGAATGCAACAGTGGATGATGATTACGATTGCATGGCCCTTTACCTTCAATAATGACATCACACAATGTACCCACCTTGCAGCTACGAGCTGAAACATATTCCATTACCCTTTATAATCTCAAATCTTTCTTTGCTACCACAACCATTGAATTTATAACATTCTGTTATATCATGACCAATTGAATTGTGTAATAGGCATCTTATCCCCTTACTATCTGCCTTAGGTTTAATACCTTTCACCATTTCTGTCAAGTTAACAATACAAGATTCAAATTCCTTATTTTTTATACTTTGTTCTTCCCCCATTTTTTTCACCAATTTTATCAATTCCGATTCATTCTCAACTGTGCTGTCAACATGATGGACTGTTGCCTTATTATCACTACCACTACTCCTAACATTAGAATTCATATATTCCAAAATTTTTCTCTCCTTCTGTAAGAACTTCAACAACTCAGGAAACAGATTGCTAGTTACTGATACCTCATCCGCTTTAATTACCCATTCTCTCTTTTGAAGTAAAGGTAAAACCTTTTCTATATGGCTGACAACGTTTGCACTATTAAGTTCATCAGAGAGATTTACCTTTTTTAAATCAAGCCAACATTGCTCAACCTGATCGACCATTTTAATAAATCCTTTGGTATCATCATCATAAATTTTCTTTAGAGATCTAAGCTCACCAACCACTAAGTCTACAATCTTTCTTGAATTCCCAAATTTATCATCCAAGCGTTGAATCATTTCATCATAATTACCCTCTGAGCCCTTCACTGCTTGAAGTGCTTCTCCACCTAGACACATTTTGAGAGCAAATGGATCAGTACCGTATATACTCTTAACTAAATTCTCATAATCTTCCTTAAAAGTTGGATAGTTTCTTAAATTACCTTCGAACATTGGTGGTTCAAATTTCTTTACTTTAACCTTCGATTTATCTGTTGCCTTTACATCCTGGACACCTTTGAATATTTTTGCACTTACTTCACATTTTAATCTTTCACTATCTAGAATATATTGCTGGGCTTCTTCTTCTAAATTACTATCGGCTAGCTTATCCTCGTTTTCATATATAAATTGTATCAGTTCATCATTTTGATACTCTAGGCATTTAAAGGCTTCAACCATTTCCTCATAGTTCTTCGTTAACACTGATAAATCATCACCTCGATTGATTCCTTCATTGCACATAGTTACCTTCCTGGTGAACTTCCCTTTGCTGATTGCCCTCTTCCTCTTCAGGGCGACGAGTTCCTCTTGCACACCCATGGCGGTTGAAGTTGAAATGTACTGGGATGTTCAAGGATGGACCATAAGTAGTAACAGTTTTTATTGCCAACTAGCCTATAGGTTTCAACCTGAAACATATATATTCCATGTAATAAAAAATAATACAATCCAACATGTCCTTAATACAAGCCTTCTAGTAAAGTTCATGAACAATCCATATTGATATGTGTACGTATGTCTAACAATAACTGTTTATAGCAATGTAAATAAATACCACTGTAAATTATGGTACTGTAGCCACTAAAGCACTCGCATCAAATTAAATGTACTCATATCATTAAACCTTACTGTATATATACATAGAGTCCAATTACCAATAAGGGCAATTCCAATTGAAATATCATATAACATCCACAATACACTGTATTGTACTCACTTCAATGGCCTCACTATCACAGGCCTTGAACCCCAGTAGGAGATTGCCAAACACAAATATCCCATCACTTGCCAGCCTTACATGTCACCGACTTCATTCTTGTGTTTACATCCACAAGAATAACACCTGCCACCACCACTCAAACAACAATAGGCAGTACCAGAGTGGTTTTAGAAAATTTTACTGGCAGTTTGCCTTCTCCCGCTAACCGTGCGACACTGAGATATGGGTAAGACAAAAGATATTCCAGATGCGCAATAAGTTACAACTCGCCCCAACCCACATCAACATTTTTAAACAAATATATCCTTATAGTATTATGAAGTTTATCATGTTAGTGATACAATTTTTATTTAGTTATTTATTTGTTTATAAACTTATTTTTATTCATTTATTTTTATTTATTTATTATTTATTTAATTTATCTAATTATTTATTTATTTTGATATGTTTATTTATTTATCCATTTCTTTTTTTATATATTCAATTATTATTTTAATTTATTTATTTATTTGTTTTTTGGTTCATCTTTTATATATTCACTCATTTTTATTTATTTACTCATGTATTTGTTATATTTATTTATTTATTTATTTATTTACAATTTATTTTATTTTTATTTATTCTTTTTATTTTTATTTATTATTTGATTTTTATCTATATTTATTTATTTATAGTTTATTTTATATCATTTTTATCTTTTGTATTCATTTTTTTTATTTTATTTATTTGTTTTTTATTGATTTTATTTATCTCTATTTTATCAAAAGTTTATTTATTTTTATGGCCATTTTTATTATTTTTTATTTATTATTTTTTATTTTATTTATTTCGATTTTTTTTTTAATTTGTATTTATTTTATTTTTATAACTTTATTTCAGTGTGGTAAAACAAAAAAAATTTGCTTTTTTGTAAAATTATTTGTTTTAAAAATTTTTGGTTATTTTATTTATTTCAATTTTTTAATTTATATATTAGGTAAATTTTTACAATATTTATTTTTATTTGTTTATTTTTTATTTTTTATTTTATTTAATTTATTTACCTTTTATTGGATTTTTTTGCGTAATTAATGGCCTATTTAAACAAATTTATTTTCCCAATGTTTACCTTTATTATATTTTGTTCCTTTCATTTTAATATTATTTTTGTTTATTAATATTTTAATTATTTATTTGTATTGTATTTTTTTTAGTTTATTTAGTTTTGCTTGTTAATTTATTGTCATTCATTTATTTTTTTAAATTTTGTATTTTTATTTATTTAATTTTTAATTTATATTATTTTCTTTCATTTTTTTTATTTGTATTTTTTTATTTTTTATTTTTATTTAAATATTTTATTTTTTTTATTTGTTTATTTTTTATTTTTTTATTTTTATTTAATTTTTTTAATTTATTACTTTTTATTTTGTTCGTATATATGCCTATTTAACAATTTATCAATTTTTACTTATTTTTTGTTCTTTTATTTATTTATTTTTGTTTATTAATTTTTAATTCATTTATTTTTATTTAGTTATTTATTTGTTTGTTAATTTATTTTTATTCATTTATTTTTATTTATTTATTTATTTAATTTATTTAATTATTTCTTTATTTTGATATGTTTATTTATTTATTCATTTATTTTTTATATATTTAGTTATTATTTTAATTAATTAATTTATTTATTTTTTATTCATATTTTATTATTCACTTATTTTTTCATTTTCTTATGTATTTTGTTTTTATTTATTATTTATTTTTTAATTTATTTTCTTATCATTAATTCTTTTTTTTTATTTCTTGATTTTTATCTATTTATATTTATTAATTTATATGTTTATTTATTTTATTTATTTTTATTTTGTTATTTATTTTTTTTATAATTTAGTTGTTTTGTTTTTATATATTTGTTTTTATTTATTTTCTATTTTATCAAATTATTTATTTTCATGCATATTTATTGGTGTTTATTTTACTTTTTATTTATTTATTTTATTGAATATTTATTTGTATATATTTATTTTTATCTTTATTTCTTTTATTTATTTCTATTTTTTAATTCTGTATTTATTCATTTTATTTTAGGTTTATTCATTTGTGTTTAATCTTATTTATTTAATTATTTTATTTATTTATTTAGTTTATTTTATTCTTAATTTATCATAATTTATTTTTAAATATTTATTTTTACTTATTTATTTTTGTATTTATTTTCATTTCATTTGATTATTTATTTTTTATTTGTTCATATATGTCTTTATTCATTAATTCATCATTTTTACTTATTTTTTGTTCTTTGTTTATTTATTTAATTTTTATTTATTCATTTTTTATTAATTTATTTTTATTTAGTTATTTACTGTTTATTAATTATTTTTATTCATTTATTTTTCATTAGTTTATTTATCTAATTTATTTAATTATTTATTTATTTCATGTTTATTTATTTATTCATTTATTTTTTTATTTTATTTTATTCATATTTTATTATTAACTTATTTTTATTCATTTACTTATGTATTTGTTTTATCTATATATTTATTTATTTAAAAAATTTATTTTTATTTTTATTAATTCTTTTTTATTTTTATTTCTTGATTTTAATCTATTTATATTTATTATTATATGTATTTATATTTATTTTATTCTTTTGTTAATTCTTTTTATATATTTATTTGTTTTTATATGTTTGTTTATTTCTTTATATTTTTATCAAATTATTTATTTTATGCATATTTATTTGTATTTATTTACTTTTTATTTTTTTTATTTAAATATTTTGTTTTTATTTGAAATTTTATTGATTTTTATGTTTATTTTATCTATTTCTTTATTTATTTCTATTTTTTAATTCTGTATTTATTATTTTTATTGTATATTTATTCATTTGTGTTAATTTTGGTTTATTTATTTTATTTTTATTTATTTATATTTTTTCATTATATATTTATTTTTAAATATTTATTTTTTACTTATTTATTTTTATTTGATTATTTATTTTTTATTTGTTCATATATGTGTTTATTTATTAATTTATTAATTTTTATTTTCTTTTTTGTTCTTTTATTTATTTATTTCTATTTATTCATTTTTTATTCATTACTTTTATTTGAATTCATTTATCTGTTTATTAATTTATTTTATTCAGTTTATTTTTATATTTATTTATTTATTTAATTTATTTAATCATTTATTTTATTTTGATATGTTTATTTATTTATTCATTTATTTTTATATGTATTTATTATTATTTAATGAATGAATGAATTTATTTTTATTCATATTTTTATATATTCACTTATTTTTATTTCATTTACTTATATATTTTGTTTTATTTATTTATTTTTTAATTTATTTTTATTTTTATTAATCCTTTTTTTACTTTTATATATTCGTTTTATTCTTTATTTTATTTCATGTTTATTTTTTATATTTTGTTTAGTTTTTATATTTATTTTTATCTTTAGTTATTTATTTTTTATATATTTATTTGTTTTTTATATATTTGTTTATTTCTTATTTTATCAAATTATTTATTTTTTGCATATTTATTTTGCATTTATTTACTTTTTATTTATTTATTTTTTTAAATATTTTATTTATATATTTTTTATTTTTATCCATTTCTTTATTCATTTCTCTTTTTTAATTCTGTATTTATTATCTTATTTTTATATATATTCATTTGTGTTAATTTATTTATTTGTTATTTTATATTTATATATATTTTTTTTATTTATATATTTATTTAAATATTTATTTTTATTTATTTATTTTTTATTTATTTTTATTTTAATTTGATTGTTTATTTTTTATTTGTTCTATATATGTTTTTATTTATTAATTTTTTTATTTTTACTTATTTTTTGTTCTTTTATTTATTTATTTTTATTTTATTCATTTTTTTATTCATTTATTATATTTAGTTATTTATTTGTTTATTTAATTAATTAATTTTATTATTTATTTATTTATTTTATTTAATTTATTTGATTATTTATTTATTTTGATATGTTTATTTATTTATTCATTTACTTTTTTATGTAATTATTTTAATTAATTATTTATTTATTTATTTTTATTCATATTTTTATATGTTCACTTATTTTTATTTACTCATTTATTTACTTAGTTATTTTGTTTTGTTTGTTTATTTATTTTTTAATCTATTTTATTTCTATTCATGTATTGTTTATTTTTATGTATTTGTATGTTTATTTATGAATTTTTTTTTATTTATTTATTTATTTTTAGTTATTTACTTATATTAATTTCTTCATTTATTTATTTATTATTTATTTATTTATTCTTATTTATTTATTTCTATTAATTTATTATATTTTTTTTTTTTATTTATTTGTTTATTTTTGTTTTTATTTAATTTTATTTATTTTCATTTATTTTTATTTTTTATTATATATTTATTTATTTATTTTTACTTATTCAATATTTTTATTAGTATTTTCGACCTTTAATTTTCATTGATATTATTTCATTATTTTTACCTTTATTCCTGAATTAAACCATCTTTTAAACATATTAACCCTTAGCGCTCGAAGCCCGGCTCCCAGCCGGCTTTTCCAAATGGTAGGTTCAGACCGAAGCCCGGCTCTCAGCCGGCACGTATTATAATTGCTTTAGGAGGCAAACTAATAATGTTACCTTCTTGTAAGAATCCCAGAATAACACTTGGTTTTATATCTTTCAAGAAATGTTATTTTCGTGAACAAAAAACGTGTTTTATGTGTCAATTTTCTTCTTAGAAAAACTGGCTAAATGAACAGCAGATATCGCGATGTTATTCGGCGCAAAAACGTGGGGAAACCAGCCAAATTTGCTGTTTGTTTCGAGTTATTCAGGGTTGACAATCCTCTCGGTCGCTATAAGCCGCTAATCCCATACCATACCCCTATAAACCCGGGTACCCAAACACTCAGATGATGATGTTGTTAACAACAACAACAACAACAACTCAGATGACCATACACAGGGCAGAATTCTTGTTTCGCTGAGTTGTAATTGATTAGTAACGAACGCATTGCTGAGTTAATCATGTCTCTCCGACACCGGAAGTTTCTTGAAAACGAAGAGGAAATCTAAGAATACTTTTTTGTATTTCCTTCGGAAGATGATTCAAGTGAAAACGATGAACCGTCTGCCGCTCCTTCCACATCCGATGAAAACAATTCTTTTATCATCGTGAATGAAGACCTGGAAGCGGAATCTCCTGACGAAGACGAGGACGAATACACCGATGATATGGTAATGCCCCCTGAAGAAGACGAGGACACAAATGACGAAAATTGGGCCGATGTAAATAACTGGGAAGAGTTTGATGAAGAGAGGCATGAATTACCCAGATTTACTTTCAAAGGAAGAACAAAATTCAACTGTCCTGATCAAACTATCCACACTCCTTTGCAATTTTTCATTGGAGGAAATGATGGCCTTTCATGGAACAATAATTAATATGGCTTTACACAGAAATAAAAGATCAAGGGACTTCTTTTCCAAGCAATGGGTGGACGAAAGTTCATTTTTTCGGCAAATCTTTAGGAGAGA